>NW_007260284.1:208860-305624 GCF_000164805.1 Carlito syrichta | reverse complement strand
TGGGAAACTATGGGGGGGGAGGGAGATGGGATTAACGGTAGCAAATATCTGTCTGGGAACAGGGAAACACCTCTTATCAACAGGGTGCCTGAATGAAACGTATTTGTATACCTAGCCCTTAACTGTACCCCACAGCATCATAATAAAAACTATTGATTAGTTAAAAAAAAAAAAGCGCTCTTTGTAATGAACTCTAAAATATATGGTATTTTAGTATTTCACTGAATCAGGATAAAACAATTATTTTAGCCACTCATTGTGTTTTTTGTTTTGTTTTGTTTTGTTTTGGAACAAGATAAATAGAGTACTAGCTTTGGAAATTTTTAGAAAATCTGATTCAATAAAAATATATAAAGAAATTGTTCGTGCATTCTGATTATTGAAAGTAAATGCTAATGTTCTCAAATTTTAAAATGTATACTACCCTAATATTATCACATTAATTTTCTTATCTAACCGTGTCTTCATTTATATATGGGAAAGTAAATTTCACTGAATTCTAACAACGTTCAAATTAGTGACCTATTATTATTTGATCAGCCCACTGTGTGGACTGACATTATTATGTTGGTTAACTCTCCTATAGAGAGTATGTTAATTGTATGTTCTTCTTGTATGTTAATTTTTTAGAAAGCACTGTTATTCCTTCTGGGAAAGTCTCAGGAAACTAAGATCTTCTGAGTTAGAGGAAAATAGCCCACTCAATGCAAAGATTGATGTAGATTAATTCAGATGGGATGAAGAGGGAGATAAGGACCAGAAACTGGAGTTGAATTTTCTGTCTCTTGCAACCGAAGAAAGTCTATTTTATAACAGTTCTTTTAAAGGCATGTCATCTTGACCAGGTGCAGTGGCTCACGCCTATAATCTTAGCACTTTTTTAGGCCAAGGTGAGAGGATTGTCTGAGCCCAGGGGCTCAAGAGCAACCTGAGCAAACTGGCGAGACCTCATCTCTACAATAAAAAAATAAATAAAATAAATAAATAAATGATAAAAATAAAAAAATAAAAGTAAAATAAAATAAATAAAAATTAAAATAAATAAAAATAAAATAAAATAAAATAAACTTTGCTTGTTTATTGTTGTATTTCAGCCAATGAACTTATAATAAACATTTGTCTGAGATGAACCATTTGATAGGCCTGAGGATATAAATCAAACAGTCCTATTCCTCAAAAGTTGTGGTTTTCAGCTCTTCTCCATAAGACTATACTTTCTTTTGAAGGAATAAATATCTTCTTCCAAAATACATAGCAAAATAATAGAACTATATAAGATGCTCAATAAATTGCCCCTGCTCTTTGTTCATACTATTAAAAAATTTTTCTGATTGCAAATTAGGAAACGTCTCTCATTGGTTCATGATCTTAGAGAAATTCATGAAATAGATAATGTAAGACACCTTGACATTAGCTTATATATTACCCAATCCTCTCCAGGTACTCAAAAGACCTTCAACTCAATGAATGTTTACTAAAGCTTGTTTGCAAATAATGTTTTATGCAATATTTGGTGGGAAAAACAAATTTAAATACTATTCTATTCTTGCCATCAAAAATAATACAATCTAATGCAGAAAATTTTTTCTTGATATCTGAAAGAACACTAAATGTTAAATGCTCTACTACAGTCATAAAGATATTCTAGGAGACACACACACACACACACACACACACACACACACACACACACACACACACACACACCACGATGAGGCCAGAGCCTGTAAAGTAGCTAATGTGGCTGACGTAGCCTGCAAGCCCTTAACTGAAAGGACCAGTGTGGGAAAATAGTTAAGTCTTTGCATCTTTGGAACTTTCCATGATTGGGCTTAAATTTCTACTTAGTGTCCCATAAATTTGGGTAAAGTCAATGTTCCTCTCTGAACTTCAATGTCTTCTCCTATAGCATCTAGATTATGATTGTTCCATCCACCCATGGTTGAGTTAATGTTAAGTAAGATAGTACATTAGGTACAAAGCTGCTATCTAATGTATATTAAAAACTAAATTCATGGAACCTATTGATGTTGTCTTAAATTCGAACATCTTACCAGTTGGTTTATCTCATATTTCTTCTTTGTATGTTGCAAGACCTTTGCCCCTACAGCATTGTGCTAGGATCAGAGAAGAAAATATCAGACAAAGCCTGTTTCTCTCACATTGCTGAACCAATGCAGGAGAGAGGAGTTAAGAAAATGACCCAAGGAAACCTCTCCACAGGAGATTCCCAACTCAGTTTGGGGGTCTTGTGGATGTTCAGAACACATCTCAAAGTTTAAGTTGTGAGGATTTGGTTTCCTTGAATCAAAGAGAAACTCAAAAAACTGTTTAGCATTCAGAAACCAGCTCCAGCTGTTTCCTCTTAAAACAAGTTATTCACCTTCTCCTTCTGTTATCTTGATGGCCTTTGTCCCACTTTGATGCTGTGTCTGTTAGCCTGGGTCATACCTCCTCTGTATTCTCCACAATGCCAGAAAAACTGCTACAATTCATTAAAAGTTACAACAATTGGGTCTCTAGTCATTTGAAATCTCTAAAAAGTTTGAACATACTTACTGAACTTTGCTTTTTATTTATAGAAAAGAGAGATGCTGAAAATAGTACATATTCATTTATTCACTCACACATTCATTCATTCATTCATTAAAATTTTATGAGCCTAAAACAGAAAAAAACACCCCTAATATTTGCCTAGCATAATGGATTTTGTAAAAATGTCTACATGTTTAAATTTAATTCAATGATCACTATGTCCTTGTAAGATAGTATGAATAGACAGCTTATTACCCTATCACCTCCCACCATACCTGGCACATGTATGACAAATATACATTTGTCAAGTGACAGTGGAAAAATCACCTAAATTCTCATAACTTTGGTTTCCATATCTGCAAAAGGAAAATAGAGTAACAACACTGACCTCTCAGGACCATACTGGAGATTCAAATTTATAGGACATTCCTAGGACTGTGACTTGCTCACAGTTGAACACAAATCAGAATACCACAAAGAAAACAAAAAAGTTGAAATATGGTAGTTCAGATTATTTACTGATATATACTCCATGAAATCAGCTCCTGGTGGATATGAACAAGAACATGCCAAGCAGCGTTAATAATGAAGAACTGTCCCAAATTAGTTCAGTAAGCTAATGCAAGGTAAAAACCTGACTACTGAAAGGAGGTATAAAAATAGTTGGGAAGAGTTTCACAAAAGATGTGTGGTGCAATCATTAGAATTAGTCTTTCAGGAAAAAACATTTTCTACCCTAAAGATATCACCTGTCTGGTTCTAGTTGCTGAATAAAGTGTGCCTATTGTGGAGATGGACACACGAGGGACTATTAAACTAAAGCGATTAAATATTTGCATCATATAAACTCATCTGCCTTGTTTCAAATCCGTGCTGATCAGGCATACTTTCTGCTAATTTGTCTTTTTACTTATCTGGTCTGTAGGGAGAGATTGTACTACCCAGGATGACATAGAACTCAATCTATATTAGATTAATATTTTTCTGTGTAAATTAGCACATTGTTATTCTGGTTTTATTCTGGTTTTATTGTGAGCTTTGATGTGAACCAGCATTTCTATATCAAACAAACTCAAAAATACTTTTAACAATGAATCATTTAAGGCAAGTCAAGAGACAATTCCTGGGTGGATTTGAATACTTTTAACAGTGAATCATTTAAGACAATTCCTGGGTGGATTTGGATCTACTGAGGTAGCACAGCATGGAGACTGGTAGGACCAGGCAACTATCCTTTACCAACTAAACTCCTCTGATGTCTTTACTCTTAAATGCCACAGAAATGAATGGTTGTTTTACTTTCCATGTCTACAGTTCATTTTTCCTTGCTGTTATATTAGAGGAAATTAACTAATTGGGAAATAAAGCTTTTTACCCAAGCCAAGATTGTATAGCCAGAAATTTTGTTCTTAAAAGGGAAGGTTAAGAGCTTGACTGGCTTTCAGGAGTTTAGAAATGAAAGAGACAATCTTTGAAACGTGCTATGCTTTTCCCTGCATTAAATTGGAAGATGTAAAAAAGTCTGATTTTTCTAGATAAAGAGGGAATAAATAACCAAATTCATATTCATCTAATTCTGGAGTTCATCCACTGCTATCCAATTCATATAATTAAATTAAGGAAAAAGAGGCTGAACTTGAATTCCTACCCTATGATGTTAAGTCCCATTTCTTACCATATTCCTATATTCTCCTCTACTTTCTTCTCTTGTCAATGATGTATTTATATCAAAGGCCCAGGAATACTATGCTTTATTATGCCAAATAAGCATTGGCAGGTGACATGATTATTTACTTGGTAAGTCCTAAGGTTGAAAAATAGATAGTGGAATTAATAAGAAAATTTAATAAGATTTCAGAATAAAAGAATAATCCAAATACCAATTGTATTTTATACACTGGTAGCCAAACTTAGAAATCAAAATAAAACAATTACTTTTACAATAATATATTCAAAAAATAAGGTATACTTTTGTTTTATTTAATTATAATTATTTTAATTAATTAATTAATTTATTTATTTTGAGTTGGGATCTCACTCTTTCACCCAGACTGAAGTTCAGTGGCCGCTCCTGGTCACTGTAGCCTCAACCTGCTGGGCTCCGCGATCCTTCCGCCTCAACCGTCCGGGTAGCTGGAACTACAGGCGCGCACTACCATGCCCGGCTAATTTTGATTTATTGTAGAGATGAGGTCTCACCAAGTTGCCCAGGAGGGTCTCGAACCCGCTGGCTCAGGCAATCCATTCACCTCAGCCTCCCAAATCGCGGAATTACAGGCTGAGCCACCGAGCCCGGCTATAATTATTTTAAACATGTGGGGTACAAGTCAGGATTAGGTACATAAGTAGTCTACATGCAGATGAAGTCTGGGTCTCCCACTGGTCCTCACTTCAACTGTTTTAGGATTAGGTATACTTAGTGATGCTATGTGCCCACCCCTCCCCTGTCAGTGTCCCACTGCTGCCAATCCCTTTCTTGGAGTGTTATGATAAATGTTCATGTTCCACTTATGAGTGAGAACATGTGGTATTCATTTCTTTGTTTCTGCTATAGATCACTGAGTATGATAGACTCTAAATTCATTCAAGTTGCTACAAAGTCCTAATTTCATCCCTCTTTATGGCTATGTAATATTCCATCATGTATATGCACCGCATTTTAAAAAACCCAGTCCACTTTCAATGCACAGCATGGTTGGTTCCATGTTTTTGCTATTGTGAATAGTGCTGCGATAAACATGCATGTGCACATATCTTTTTTTATATAATGATTTGAGTTCCTCCAGGTATATCCCAGAAGGGTGATTACTGGGTCATATGGAAGGTCAAGTTTTAGATCTTTTAGAAATCATCACACTATTTTTCATAGAAGTTTTACTAATTTACACTCCCACCAACAATGTAGAAGTCTTCCCTTTTTTCTACAACTTCTCCAGCATCTGTTGTTTTTTGAATTATGCATGATGACCATCCTGACTCGAGTTAAGTGGTATCTCAGTGTGATATTGGTTTACATTTCTTTGATGATTAGTGAAGCTGAGCATTTTTTTCATGTATCTGTTGGCTGTTTGTATGCCATCTTTTGAGAAGTGTCTATTCATGTCTTAAGCCCTCTTTTTTATAGGGTTGCTTGTTTTTCTACTTTTGGCACATTTGAGTTCCTTATAGATCCTGGATATTAGGCCTTTGTCAGATATAGAGTTGGCAAACATTTTTTCCCATTCTGTGGGCTATTTCCCCACTCCCTTGATGATTTCTTTTCTTTTCTTTTCTTTTCTTGCTCTGCAAAAGCTTTTCAGTTTGATGAGGTCCCACTTCTCAGTCTGATCTCTTGTGTCATGAGCTTTTTGGGGTTATGATCAGGAATTGATTTCTTATTCCAATGTCTATAAGGGTGTCTCCTGTATTTTATAAGAATCTTATAGTTTGAGGTTTTACATTTAGGTCTTTGATCCACTTAGAGTTGATTTTTGTATATGGTGATAGGTAGGTATCCTGTTTCATTCTGCAGACAGTTAGCCAGTTTTTCCAGCACCATTTACTGAATAGGCTTTGGTGGCTTTGTAAAAGATGAGTTGGTTAAGAAATTGAGGTTTTGCTTCTGGAATCTCTATCCTGTGCCATTGATCTGTATGCTCATTCTTGTAACAATACCAGGCTGTTTTGATTATTTTAGACTTATAATAAAGCTTAAAGTTTGGAAGTGTACAACCTCCCTCTTTGTTTCTTTTGCTGAGGATTGTTTTGGCTATTCATGGTCTATTTTGTCTCCATATGAATTTCTGTTTTGCCATTTTCAGGTCTGAGAATAATGCTGCTGGTAATTTAACAGGTGTTGCATTAAATCTGTAAATTATCTTTGGTAGGATGGACATCTTAACAATGTTGATTCTTCCAATCCATGAGTATGGAATGTTTTTCCATTTTTTTAAAATAAAAATAGATTCCATTTCTTTTTAACTTTTTTAGAAACAGGGTCTTACTATATCACCCACACTGGAGTACAGGGGTGTGATCATATCTCACTGGAGCCTTGACCTCCTGGGCTCAAGTGATCTTCCTGCCTTAACCTCTTCAGTAGCTGGCACTTCAGGTGCACACAATCTCACTTGGCCTATGGTAATACTTTTAATAAGAATTATGTGAGGCTTATAAATTGAAACCTACACAAACTTGCTGAGGGGAATTAAATAACACCTAAGTAAGTGCAAAGATAAAATGTTTATAGATTGAAAAACTCAACATTTTAAAGTAACAATCCTCCCCTCAAAATTTTAGTAGAATATTTTATAGAAATTGACAAGTTGATTTTAAAATTTAGATGGAAGTGCAAAGAATGTACAAAAGAATGTCAAAACTATCTTGAAAAATAACAAAGTTCAAAGACTTATGTTACCTGACTTCAAAGCTTACTGTAATGCTATAGTAATCAAGATAGTGAATCACTGCATCAGTACATAGGTCAGTGGAACAGAACAAAGAATCCAGAAACAGATTGACACTTATACCATTACTCAATTTTCAACAAACACACAAAGCAATCTAATGTAGAAAAAAATGCATCTTTTCAAGAAATGGTACTAACAATAATTCACACACACACACACACACACACACACACACACACACACACACGGTGCCCTAAAAATGTATACACATTTGAAGTATGATGTTTTCTCAAAAGATGGCATTAATCAAATGAATTCTAGTGTTACCAAGTGACAGGTAGGATAGGTAGGATAGTCTTAAAAAATGGCAGTAGCGAGGGATTTCTGACAAGAAGGTGATGGGACAGGTCAGACTGTGAGAGGTTCTGCATAAGTGAGTGTCCATAAAGACACGACGTAAGTCTTGTCTTTAGTGAAAGTTCATCTGAGGTGAGACTTGGGTTCATGCAACCAGGGCTCTCCTCTGGAGGTGACTGCAACTCCCCACCACCCTGAGATTGGAGCCCCCAGTGTGCAAGATCGTCTTCTGTTCTTGGGACTCTCCTGAAAAGAGACAGCAGAAAGCAGCTGATCCTCACCACCCACTGACTGCCCCACACCATCACCTGTGACAGCACAGAAGCACAATCTTCTGTATCCATTGAAAGAGCAGGGGAAAGCTGGAAAAAAGCCCCACCACCTGTGAGGAGATGCTGACCGGCTCCATTTTCTCTGTCCTGGAACCAGGCAGAGACCTGCATTGCCCCATCCAGTTCAACCCAGCCTCCAATCTGAGACCTAGAGGTTATTTCCTAATCAAGCTCAGAGGGACAGATGCTACTACCTCCTATTGGAACAGGCATAGACACACCAGATCTGAGTGGGAGACTTGACAGCAGCAGCAGCAAGCTGGGTGAATCCAGATCTGATCCACCTTCCTACCACAGTAGTCCATGGGGCATCTGACCCATGCTGAGAGCAACCCTATCAGCCTGCACTGAGAGCAGAGGTGAGGGGCTGGAGACCAGAGATGAAAGGAAGTTGGAGTTACAGGAACGACCTCAGAGCAAGTTTTGGTTTTATGTTTTTGATTGTATTTTTGTTTGTTTTCTTTAATTTTTGTTTGTTTTCACTTTAGTTGTTTTTCTCTTCTCTTTAGCTTTCTGTTTTTGATTGCATTTTCATACTTGCTTTGTTTCTTTTATTTTGATTCCTTTTTTTAGACTTCTTGTTTGTGTATGGGTATTTTTGAGGGAAGTACATCAACAGGGGGATTTTTGTTGATTAATGTGTTTGTATGATTGTCTATTTTTAAAAATCTTTTCTGTCTTTATTTGTATCTCTTTTCATTTGTTAGTTGGTATTCCTGTCTGTTTCCCCTCTTCTTTGTCTGTCTCTCCAAATTCCTCTCATCCTCCTACTTCCTTTTTTCCATTTCTTTCCTTTTTCTTACCTCATTTTTCTTTCATGGGGCAAACCTATACCCTAACTGCATGGACAAATTGTAAGGCAGTGGACAGTGGGTTGCAGGGGGTCCACACAACTGTTAGCAGATACTGGGATCTGCAGATAGTATCTGAATCACAGCTCCCCCACAAATAAATCTCAAAACTGCAAAAAGTACAATCCACTGACCACAGTTCACCTTCAAAATTGAACAAAGTCAGAAGATCTACATAAGGAAGAATAGAAGATTGTGGAAAAAGAAGTAAAAGTTTCCCCTCTGTCCCTGAACAACATAATTAAGGAAGAGGTAAAAAAAAAAAAAATGGGGGGGGCCACTTACACAAACGAAGGAAACCCAAAGGAAGAATATGGATGTCACACAGATCCCTGGAAGGTCAACCACTGAGAATACAGACTTGGGAATGCAAACAATGAAGAGCCCCCCAAATAACTTGTCTCAAACCACAAACCCAGATACAAAAATATTAATAGAGAGAATAAATATAAATGAGGAGAGACAAGATGAAAGAATGAAGGAATTGATAACTGAGATAACAGCAATAAAGAATACAGTGAATGAAATAAATAACAAAGTGATAAGCATGGAAGGCAGAATTAACCAAGCAGAAGAAAGACTCTCAGAGTTTGAGAACCAAAATATGGAACTAACCCAAACTATTAAAAACATAGAAAAGAAGCTTTAAAAGACAGAACAAAACATCCAAGAGATGAGCAATTATTTCAAAAGGCTGAACCTAAGATCAATTGTAGTCTCTGAGGCAGATAGAGAGATAGAGACCACCCTGGAACAAACATTCCATGAAATTATCCAAGAAAATTTCTCTCATCTCAGTAGTGACATGACTATTCAAACATAAGAGTTTCAGAGAATTCTTGCAAGACAACAAACAAGAAGGCCAACTCCTAGACACATAGTAATTCACCTACACAAAGGAGGTGTAAAAGGAAAATTTCTAAAGGCAGCAAGAGAAAAAGGTCAGACTACCTACTGGGTAAGACCAATTAGAATAGCAGCAGACTTATCAACAGAAACATTTCATGCTAGGAGAACTTGGAGCCCCATCTTCCAAGTTCTCAAAGATAAACAATATCAAACAAGAATTACCTACCTAGCTAAGCTAAGCTTCAACAGTGATGGAGAATTAAATCCTTCCCAGACATTCAATCCCTAAGAGTTTACAATGTATCCAGACTATCTCTACAAGAAACACTTAAGAAAATATTAAACACAGAAGAAAAGGAAAAAGAAGAACAACAATGCCCTTTACAAGAATGCAAGAAATAGATCAAAGACATGCATGAATCAACCCAAAAATCAAAAGAAAGAAAACAAACAAACAGCAGCAACAACACCAAACTCTATAAGAACTTCATGACGGGGATAAACTCACACATCTCAAAATTTAGCTTGAATGTGAATGGACTAAATGCACCATTGAAAAGACTTAGAATGGCATAGTGGATAAAACACCATGAGGCAACAATATATTGTCTCCAAGAGACTACTCTCACCAGATAGTTCACTCACATACTCAAAGTCAGAAGATGGGAAAAAAAAATTTCAGGTGAACGGGACACAAAAGAAAGCAGGAGTCATAATCTTAATATCAGACAAAATACCTTTTAAGCTATCAAAAATTAAAAAAATATAGAAAGTCACTAAATAATGATAAAAGGTTCAATACATCAACAAGAAACATCCATCCTAAACATATATGCACCCAACATAGGAGCACCAACTTTCATAAAGCAGCTTCTAGGAAAACATAAAAACATATTGACTCTAACACTCTCATAGCTGGGAACTTAAATACCTCACTTACAACCCTAGACAGATTATCAAGACAAAAAAAAATCAACAAGAAGATCCAGAACCTCAAGGTGACTCTTGACCAAATTGACTTAATTGATACCTACAAAACACTCCACCCAACAATCATGGAATATATATTCTACTAATCACAACATGGAACATACTCTAAGATCAACCACATCCTCAGCCATAAACCAAACATTAGCAGATTTCATAAGATTGAAGCACTGAATGAATCTTCTTTAACCACAATGGAATAAAAATAAATATCAACACTAACAAAATTCCCCTCAAATTCACTAAGATAGATAATAAATGGCATGATGCTAAACAACTCCTAGGCCAACGTGGAAATCAAAACAGCAATTAAAAGATACTTGGAAAAAAATGAAAACAAAGAAACATCTTACCAAAACGGCTGGGAGTCCAAGAAAATGATACTAAAGGGGGAATTCATATCTCTATGAACACACATGAAGAAAATGGAAAGATCACAAGTTAACAGTCTAAGAGACCACCTAAGGAAGCTGCAAAGGCAAGACCACCAAAACCCTAACTTCAGCAGGAGAATCCACTTCACCAAAATAAAAGCCCAAAGTCAGCACATAGAAGACAAAAAAAAAAGCAAAAAAATCAATGAAGCAAAAAGCATGTACTTTGAAAAGATAAAGAAAATTTAGGGATCTCTATCCAGACCAAAGAGAGAGAGAGAGAGAGAGAAACCCAAATAAAACAATTAGAAATGCAAAAGATCAAGTCACAACTGACCCCAAAGAAATACAAAAGATCATCAGAGACTAATATCTAATATGTAGTTCACTTATATGGAAACATTTCATGCTAGGAGAACTTGGAGCCCCATGAAAAACCTAAAGGAAATGGAGGACTTTCTGACATCACACAAGCCCCCCAGTTGAAACAAGAAGAAATGAAGACCCTAAATAGACCAATAACAATCCAGGAAATTGACTATGTTATAAGAAAACTACCTACCAAAAAAAGCCCTGAACCAGATGACTTTCCAGCAGAATTCTATAAAACATGCAAGGAAGAGCTGATATCAATCCTATTGAAAGTATTCCAGGCAATTGAGAAAGATGTAATTCTCCTCAAATCATTTTAAGAAGTTAGTATAACGTTGATATCCAAACCAGGTAAAGATCCATCAAAGAAAGAGGACTACAGAACAATATCCTTGATGAACATAGAAGCTAAAATCCTCAACAAGATCCTAGCAAATCAGATTCAACAACAAATCTCAAAAATCAGCCACCACAACCGAGTACGCTTCATCCCTGGGATGCAGGACTGGTTCAATACTCACAAGAGTATAAACATAATTAAATACATCAACAGATGTAAAAACAAAACTCACATGATTATATTATTAGATGCAGAAAAAAACATTTGATAGAATCTAGCACCCCTTCTTGATAAAAACTCTCAAACTTCTAGGCATAGATGGAACATACTTCAAAATACTAAGAGCCTTCTACAAGAAACCCACAACCAGCATACTGCTAAACAGACAAAAATTGGAATCATTTCCCCTGAAAACTGGAACAAGACAAGGATGCCCACTCTCACCCCTGCTTTTCATAGTTTTGGAAGTCCTAGTTAGAGCATTTAGTCAAGAGAAAGATATCAGGGGTTTCCGAATAGGAAAAGAGGAAGTCAAGTTACCCCTCTTTGCAGATGACATTATTCTATACCTTGAAAACCCAAGAGAATCTGTCAAAAACCTTGCACTGATAAAGGACTTTGGCAAAGTCTTAGGGTATAAAAATGTGGAAAAGACAGTCACATTTCTATACACCAACAGTAAACAAACAGCAGCGCAAATAGAAGGCACATCACATTCACAATAACCATGAAAAAATGGTATTTTCCTAACCAGAGAACTCAAAGACCTTTACAATGAAAACTACAAAACACTGCTCAAAGAAATCAAAGATGACAGAATCAAATGGGAAAACATTCCATGTTCATGGATTGGAAGAATCTACATTGTTAAGATGGCTATCCTACCCAAGGCAATCTACAGATTTAACCCAATAATCCTCAAATTACCAGCAGCATTCTCTCAGACGTGGAAATGACAATACAGGAATTCATATGGAAACATAAATGACCTTGAATAGCCCAAACCATCCTCAGAAAAATAAGAGGGTGTATCACACTCTCAGACTTTAAACTTTATTATAAAACTGCAATAATCAAACAGCCTGGAATTGATACAAGAACAGGCATACAGACCAATCAAACAAGATAGAGATTCCAGAAGCAAAACCTCAATTTCTTAAACAACTCAGCTTCAGCAAAGCCTCTACTACCAACTACTGCAAAGAGGAGAGCCTATTCAGTGAATGATGCTGGGAAAATTGACTGACCACATGCAGAAGATTAAAACAAGATCTCTACCTATCACCATACACAAAAATAAACTCTAAATGGATCAAAGACCTAAACATAAAATCTCAAAATGCAGGAGATACGCTTATGGAAATTGGAACGGAAAACCAATTCCTAATCAAAACCCCAAGTGCCCATGCCATAAGAGATAAGATAGACGAGTGGGACCTCATCAAACTGACAAGCTTCTACTAGAGAGAGTGAAGAGACTGTCCACAAACAGAAAAATATTTGCCAACTGTATATTTGACAAAAGCCTAACATCTAGGATCTGCAAGGAACTCAAACATGCCAAAAACATAAAAACCAACAGCCCCAAAGTGGATAAAAGATATAAATAGCTACTTCTCAAAAGAACACATTGAGCAGTCAACAGATACATAAAAAAATGCTCAGCCTCGCTATTCATGAAAGCAATGCAAATTAAAACCACACTGAGATACCATCTAACTCCAGTCAGGGTGACCATCATCAATAACTCAAAAAACAACAGATGCTGGAGAGGATGTGGAGAAAAGGGAACACTTCTACATTGTTGGGGGGAGTGTAAACTAATACAACCTCTATGTAAAACAGTGTGGTGAGTCCTAAAAGATCTAAAAACTGATCTTTCATACAACTCCACAATCCCCTTACCTGTAGAAAATCAAATCACTGTGTAAAAAAGATACCTGCACGTGTATGTTTATTGCAGAATTGTTCACAATAGCAAAAGGATGAAGCCAAACTTGCTGCCCACCAAAAGAGGACTGGATAAAAAAAATACAGTACATATACATGATGGAATATTATGCAGCCATAAAGGACAAAATTTTGAAGTTCGTACCAACTTGGATGGACTTTGCGCCTATAATATTGAGTGATCTATCATGGAATCAAAGAACTGAGTATCACCTGTTCTCACTCATAAGCAGACTTTGAATAATTATTGTAATATTGTAAGTAAAGAATTGGCAGTAGTGGGAAACTGCCCGGGGTTGAGAGGCAGGATAGGCAATAGTGGGAATCTGCCAAGGGAGGAGGGCACACCTCATCAACAAGGGACCCTGCATAATGAACATTTGTATATCTAATCCTGAATTGTTCCCCACATCTTTAAAATAAAAATTAAAAATATAAGATAGTGGCAGTAGCATGGTTGAGCAAACATCACTCTATACGTTGTTACAGTAATTGAATTCAACCTTAAAAACTAATAGTACATAGGTCATATCTCTTTAAATGTGTATACATTTTTGGCACCCCCTGTAGTTATTTATATAGATATGGTTTATATGTTTATAGATATAGTATATATATATTTGTATATGGTAGATATTTATGCAATGTATACATATATTTATACATGGTATATATTTACGTATATGGTATATATTTTTATATAAATATGATATATATACATATATAAAGAAGCTCGATTGCTACTTTACACCATATACAAAATTAACTCAACGGAATCACAGTTCTAAATATAGAAGATAAAATACTATACAACTTTGACAGGGAAACATGGGATATCTTTATCACTTGCAAGTAAGCAAAGATTTCGTTTAGATAAGCCACAAAAAGAAATAACCATAAAAGAAGAAAATGGTAACTTAGACTTTACCAAAATTTAAAATGTCTACACATTGCAAGACATTATTATGAAAATGAATAAGTAATCTGATAAAACTGGACAAAAGTTACAGACAGATATTTTACTAAGAGAGACATGCACTGGCCAGCGGCATGAGTATATGAGTATTTGCTTTAAATTGTTTCAAATTTACTATATGTGTAAAATTGTCCCTAATAAAATATGGAAGAGAAAAAGTGCACTGACCTATAACCATGCATTCGGTTCAAATTAAAGTTCAAATATTTTAGCAACATGTGTGACCCTAAATATGCTAATATGGATTACTTTCAGGTTTATTCAAGTTTTGTTGTTGCTATTGTTTTTAGAAGAAACAGCCATTCATGTAAGGCAGCATAAGTAATTGGGATATACACATAGTAAAGGGGATACAGGCCACGGGGATGAGGGTCAGGAAATTCTAAGAGTAATTATAGTCTCCAAAGACAGGATATCAACTATAGTGAGGGCAAACTTTTAGAACCAAAAGTCCTGTCTTTCTTCTTTTTGGACCTAAGTAATCTCTTGCTCTTACTCTTCTCACTTTTTTTTTTTTTGGTCTCATTTTCCTCCTTCTCTTCATGATTCCCTTCAGACCTTATGGCTCCATTGGCTATTAAGAATGAGGTCCATTCTACCTCTGTTGCTCCATGATCTTTGAGCTCCAGTGCCAACCACCAGGAGGGATTCCTTCTCACCATCCTCTCATTCCTAAATTTCTGTCCTGTACAGGGCATCTTCATGTTTTACATAAACTAGTTTCTCTTTCTAAAATGTAGTAATCTCGCCGGGCTCGATGGCTCAACCTGTAATCCCGCGCCTTTGGGAGGCTGAGGTGAGTGAATTGCTTGAGCCCGCTGGTTCAAGACCCAACTGGGCAGTGAGACCTCATCTCTACAATAAATCAAAAAATCAGCCGGGCGTGGTAGTGCATGCCTGTAATTCCGGCTACTCGGAAGGCTGAGGCGGAAGGATCGCCGGAGCCCAGCAGGTGGAGGCCGCGGTGGCCGGGAGCGGCCACTGCACTCCAGTCTGGGTGACAGAGTGAGACTCCAACTCAAAAAAAAAAAAAAAAAGATGTAGTAATCTCCATTCCAACTCAAAATTTCAGGTTCAAAACTCCTACACTGAGACATCAGATCTAATTGTGTTAGCTAAACTTTTGGCATTGTTAACGTTATCTTAAGAAAAAGATTTTATGGAAAGAATATTTATTGAAATAAAGAAACGACCACTAAGTGAAGCTTTTTCGAATCAAGAAAAATATAATATAGGCATTGGAAAATGTGCGGGTGCTATACCAACCTTATTGTTTCTCATGTGATTTGATTCACTCGTGGTGTTTGCTTCCTTCAAAATTTTTACTTCCTTGTGGAATCTTTGTTCAGATTCTCCCAGAATGC
This sequence comes from Carlito syrichta, assembly GCF_000164805.1. Lineage (NCBI taxonomy): Eukaryota > Metazoa > Chordata > Mammalia > Primates > Tarsiidae > Carlito > Carlito syrichta. The sequence goes on along the minus strand of NW_007260284.1, from coordinate 289,949 downwards.
CTAACTCTCCTTGAGTCACAAATTTTGAAACATCTGAGAAAAAATCTAATGGGTTCATTTAATCTTCAGCCTCCCTGCTGCCTCTCAACAAATCTAAAAAAGGCATATTTTTTTATTTAAATGTGTGATGATATGGGGTTTTATATATAAGAAAAATGCTGAATGTTTTTACTTCAACACAATGGAAAATAGCCATGAAGACATTTCCAAGACATTTCCAGGTTTTAGAACTTTGACTCTCCTGAATCAAAGTCTCTGGAAATAATATAGTTTGCTTTTGCTACAAAGTAAAATCGAATTTATAAACCACATATGTTTAAAAGAATTTGCATTATAGGATTTTAAAAATTATCTTTGCCAGACATCTACTGGGCCTGCAGACATCTACGTAAGGAACAACCAAAGTAACAAGTTGAAAACATACCTACTTCAGGAGTAGGTGAGAGAAATAACCTGCCTTTTGAAACTTGTTCAATAAAAAACTTAATGTCATAGTAGCATATATTTACATATTTTCATTGTAGAACTAAACATATTTATTTCCCTGATCATGTCTTAAACCTTGCATTCTAAACAAACCGAATTCTTCAAGCATATTTGTTTGCCTCCTCTTATGCCTTTGACCAAGTTTTTTTGTTTGTTTGTTTGTTTTTTGTTTTGTTTTGTTTTTTTGAGTTGGAGTCTCACTTTGTCTCCCAGACTGGAGTGCAGTGGCCCCTCAAGTTTTTATAATGAAATAGTTTTCCATCAACCCTCACATCTTGGTAAAATACTTCTCACCTCTCTCTGTCTCATTCTGCATTAGCATTTTACCTGGGTATCTCATATATAATTCCAACTTGTCACTGCACATTTGTGGGAAATATATACAGGTAACTTCATCCTGTATTCTCAGTAGAGCTCTATACCAGTTCAATGACAGCCACATAGTAGACATTTAATGAGTATTAGTCAAACAACAATTACCTTTTATGGTTTCTTATATACTTGCTATTTTAAAGATTTTCTTCAGTAAAATTATCCAAAGTAAGTCTGGCAGTGTACACTTTTTAAAAATTTCTTTGTCAGTAATCACTGAGTCAAAAAATATCATTTTTATCTGCCTGTATTTAGATTGAGAAAATAAATTCCAATAATCAAAGAACCAATGGCTAAATAGTTCTCAGTAGGGTGAGTTGCACTGTTATATGGAAAATATAATCTGCTCTTATCCACCTTAGCTGAATGCAGTCTTTCAGGTACTTGCTTTCTGCCTAAAGACGTTTTCGTTTCTTTTGAGAATGAGTTCATGATTATGGTAGAGTGAGAATTTGTAAAAGGAAAGTGTAAAACTATGTGTAACTTAGTAATTTTGGAAGCATCCAATCTAACAATACCCATGAAAGTGCTCTGAATTGCTAAAAATATTAAAAGTGTCGTTATCTTTCTGTTTCTGCTTTCAGTATAGGCCTCGATTTAAAACAGTCAAAAGATATATTTTCTTTTTGAAGGTCTCCAGGATCTGTTTAGTTCTAACTTCAATAATATCAAGAATCGTGGGTTACTAAATTCCACTCTTGAATTTATTTTGCTGTCAAGTATGTCTCATTTTTACTTTAACCTATTCTTGCTGCAACCTAGACATTTATACGCCCCCTTTTAGTATCTGTATCTTAGTTCTGCACGTCTTGAAGTTAGTTTTATATGTGTCAGATACTTTTCCTTGCTTCCTCACATCTTCATCCCATCTTTGTTCCCTGTTTAAATCACTCTTATCTTCAAAACAATGCAAGTAACAATGCCTCCAAAGAACCTGTTATAATCCTCCAGTGCATATGAATGCATTCAGCCCACCATTACATACTTCCCCAAACACTTATGTACATAATACTATCTAACATACATATTCATTGCCCTTATCAATCCCTTGAAAACAAGTCCCAGATCTTTATCCATTTTTGTTTCTCTTAAGACTGGTGAGACAGGCAAATACTTTCTTTTTGAAGGTGTGACGGACACTAGAAGTTTAGTACAGCTTCTAGTACAGAAAAATGGGACAGGAGAAATTAAGAGATCAATGATCCAGAAATTCAGGGAAAGTTTGTAGTTCCAGTAAAAAACTTAGAACCAAATTAAAAATACATCCATGTATGCCAACACACATTCATTTTCTAAAACAAACTTCTTAGTAAGCTAAAAATAAAAGGGAACTACCTCAATTTAATAAAGAGCATCTAAAAAAATCCTACAGTCCATATACAGTGTAAAAGACTGAGTGCATTTCTTCTAAGACTGAGAACAAGGTGAAGATATTCACACTCATCAGTCTCTTCAACATAGTCCTGGAAATTTTAGCCACTGCAATAAGGTCAGAAAATGAACTAAAAAGTCTACACATTTGAAAGAAAGAAATGAAACTGCCCTTAATTGCAGTTGATTGACTATATTGAAGATGATCGTCTATATTGAAAATCTCAAGGAATTCATAAAATTCTTCTACAACAAACAGATTAATTTAGCATAGTCATAGAATACAAAAGCAGCACACAAAACAAATCATGATAAATTACATTTGTATATACTAACAATGAACATCTGGAAACCAAAATTTAAAACACAATACCATTTGTAATCATTCCAATGATGCAATGTGTAGGTTTAAACTTAAATGTTAAAAGCTCAAAATGTGTTTAGAATTTGTATGGTAAAAATTATAAAATGCTGACTAAAGAACTCAAAGAAGACCTAAATACATGGAAAGGCATATCATGTCTGTGAATTAGAAAATTCAGCATAGTAAAAATGTCAATCCACAAAGTGACAAGCAGCAAAATGATTTATAGTTTTATCATAGTTACTATCAAGGTCTCAGCAAGGTTTTTGCAGACATTGACAAGCTTATTCTAAAATTTATATGAAATAAAAGGTCTAGAATGACTAAGACAATCTTGCAAATAAACACATTGAAGGAAATTACTTGATATTAGAAACTAACCTAGAGATACAATACTTAAGACAGTGCAGTATTGATAAAAGGATAGATACGGAGATCAACGGAACAAAGTAGAGAACCCAGAAATAGAACCATAACAATGCGATCAACTGAATTTTTGACAAAGGTAATTTAATGGAGCAGAGATAGCCATTTAAACAGATCCATAGACAGCAAGAAAAGGAGGAGAAAAGGAGGATGAAGAGAAGGAGGAGGAAGAAGAGGAGGAGATAAAGGTCAAGAAGGAGAAGGGGGCCTGGCGTGGTGGCTCAGCCTGTAATCCCAGTATTTTGGGAGGCCAAGGTGAGAGGATTGCCTGAGCCTGGGGTTCAAGACCAGCCTGGGCAACTTGGTGAGACTTTGTCTCTACAATAAGTCATAAAGACTAGTCGAGTATGGTGGCATGCCTCTGTAGTTCTAGCTACTTGGAAGGCTAAGGTGGAAGGATCGTCTGAGCCCAGCAGGTCGAGGCTGCGGTGCCTGTGAGCATGCCGTTACACTCCAGCCTGGGTGACAAGAGTGAGATTCCAACTCAAAAAAAAAAGGAGAAGGAGGAGAAGGAAGAGGAGGCAGAGGAGGAGAAAGAGATAAAGATGAAGAAGGAGCAGGAAGTTACAGCAGCAGAAGAAGCATCTTGATCTAAGTCTCAAACCTTATACAAAAATTATCTCAAAATCAATACTGATTTAAATATGAAACTAAAATGTTTAAAACATCAGTGGCAAGTCTTCAGGATTTAGGGCTAGTTGTAGAGTTCTTATACTTGATATCAAAATCATGACTCAAAATGTAAAATGGACGTTTGACCTCATTTTAAAAAAATCTGTTAGAGCCCATTTGAAGATAACGTAAAAACAAGCTACAGACTGAAAGAAGATGTTTGCAAACCACATATCTGATGACAAAGAACCAGTATCTAGAATATATTTTTTAAACTTTTAAAACTCAAACAAAAGAAGACAATTAGAAAATTAGTAATAAAATTAACCATTAAGGAAATGCAACTTTAAATCACAATGTCAAAATGATTCAAACAGCTAAGTAAGGAAACAAACAAAACTAGTGACAACATTAAATGCCAGTGAGCATGCAGAGAAACTAGATCACATACATATTGCCTGTGGGAACATAAAATATTATAGTTATTTTACATACCATGAAATGGCATAAAATACCTGTAAAATTTTGGCAGTTCCTTAAAAAAATGAAGCATGTGACATAACAATTGCACCCCTGAGCTTTTATCACAGAGAAAAGACAATTTATGCTCACATAGCAATTAGTAGACAAATATTCACAGCAGCTTTATTCTTACTGTTTAAAATACTGGAAAAAATTGTGGTATATCCATACCGTAAAATACTACTCAGGAATAATAAAGAAATAACATTGAATATATGAAACTAGTTGGATGCATTATGAGAGAATTACACTGAATAAAAATAGTCAATCTAAAAAGGTTACATACTGTATGATTTTATTCGTATAATGTGCCTGATATGCCAAAATTATAGAATTACAGGACAGAGTATTAGACTACTCTGTATCTTGACAGTATCATTGTCAATATTCTGGCTATGATACTGTACTTTAGTGCAAGTTGTATCCATGTGGGAAAGATGTGTAAAGATTGTACTAAATCTCTGTATTATTTCTTGCAACTATGTATAAATCCACAATTATCTCAAAATATAAAATTTAATTTTCAAAAATTATTTTTATATGTAATTCTGACAGAGTGGGGAGTTAGGTAAGCATTCTACAACCTGATATTTGAAAACGTACTCAAGTCTCTGTGTCCTCCAGCATACCTGATGATGGGGACAATATTATAGACACTGGTTTATACTTCTCAAAGGTCTACCAAAGGGTCATGGGAATCTAACTTGACACAATTAAATCTAGTTAAAAATAGAGCCATTCGTGTAATCAAACTACAAAAAGACCAGAGGTTCAGTTACCCTGAAGGATGACTGGATTTAGGACCATGAATGTCAGCAGGATTACCTCTACCTTTGCCTCTGACCACTACTTACTTTCATAAATTATTTTTCTGCCTACATTTCCCCATAGGGTAGGATACAAGGCTGCAGGTAGTTCTGGGCTTAAATTTCTAAAACCATGTAACAAAAGAGAATAAAAAAAAAAAAAACACTGATTCCAAAACTCGTGGAGAATATTTCTGATTGGCCTGTGTTGGTTCATACATTCATTTCTGGATCAAATCCTATGACTAGAGAATTAAGCATTATGATTTGTTCAGGCTTGATCACTTGCCTATAGTATAATTAAGAAATGTTTTGGGATTGGCAGCTTAAGCAGAAATATATTATTGAGATAGGCAATAAATCCTCAAATTAAGGAGATACACATCTCAGACACTACCTAATGAACAAAATAATAAATATTGACTACATAACCATACCTACATGCCCAAAATACCATTAGACCTGACTCTCTTTTCTTCAGGCCTTAGATCATCTGATATTGGCCCCAGAAATTGGTGGATAGAAGTGGAGTAGATGAGGCTGACAAAGATTTGTGCTGATACTCTGAGGTCATGGAATATTCCATTAAGCAAATGAAGTTGGAAAGAGACTGGTTTGGTTTTGTACTGTAATGGAAAGATTTTTAAAATAATTGGTTTACATTTTATTTAGTACTTCCATCAGTTGGATGACTTCTTATAGGCAACAGTAAGGAAATCTTGATAATCTAAGCAAAATAGAATTACAAGAAAGTGCATCAAGGAATTTACCATTTTCCTAAATATGTGGAGGTCCAAGTTTAGAATTCAGAAACAAAGACTGCTGCAGATGGCTAGCAAACAGAAATATTGACATGGTCTAGTATCAGGAAACTTTTCATCTATAATTCCTGGTTTCTAATTCCTTTTACCATCTTGAAGTCATATGGAGAAATACAAATTCCTAAGAGGGAATGTCTGGTTGGTTGAGTTTAGATCATATGCCTGCTACTGTGCGTATGGAAGTCAGGGAAGTGATATCTAGACACTTTAGCTTTTGTAGAAAAGTTATTCATCCTGAATTATCCTCTGTATTATTTTCTATTGCTGCATATATAATTACTACACATTTAACAGCCTAACATAGCATCCATCTATTCACTTTTTAGTTTTTTTAAATTTTAAATATGTGGGATACAATTCAGGGTTAGGTATACAAATGTTCCTAATGCAGGTACCCTTGTTGATGAGGTGTGCCCTCCCCCCACTGGCAGTTTCCCACTACTGCCAATCCCACCCCACCCCATGGCAGTTTCCCACTACTGCCAATCCCTTTCTTATAGTATTATGATAAATGTTCAAGGACTGCTTATGAGTGAGAACATGTTGTTCTCAGTTCTTAGTTTCTGTGATAGATTACTCAGTACTATAGACTCAAAGTCTATCCAAGTTGCTGTGAATTTCATAATTTTGTTCTTATTTATGGCATGTAATATTCCATCATGTTTATATATCACATTGTTTTCATCCAGTCCTCTTTCAACGGGGAGAATTGTTGTTCTATGTTTTTGCTGTAGTGAATAGTGCTGCAATAAACATGTGTGTGCGGGTATCTTTTTCAAAGAGTAATTTGAAAAAGATATTCCCGGTAGGGGAATTGTGGGGTTATATGGACAGACGATTTTTAGATCTTTTAGGAGTTGCCAAACTGTTTTCCACAGAAATTGTACTAGTTTACACTCCCACCAACAGTGTATAAGTTTTCCTTTTTCCCTGCATCCTTTCCAGCATCTGTTGTTTTTTGAGTTGTTGATGATGGACATCCTGACTGGAGTTAGATGATATCTCAGTGTGGTTTTAATGTGCATTTCTTTGATGACTAGTGAGGCTGAGCCTTTTTTCATGTATATGTTGGCTGCTCATATGTCTTCTTTTGAGGAATGTCTATTCATATCTTTTGTCCACTTTGTAAAGGGGCTGTTTATTTTTTTCCTTCAGCATGTTTGAGTTCCTTATGGATCTTCGATGTTAGGTCTTTGTCAGATAAACAGTTGGCAACTTTTTTTCCCAGTCTGTGGGCTGTCTCCCTGCTCTCTTGATGGTTTTTTTGGCTTGGTAGTTTGATGAGCTCCCACTATCCTATCTTATCTCTTCTAAGATTGGGGTTTTGATCAGGAAGTGGTTGCCAGTTCCAATTTCTATAAGGGTGTCTCTTTCATTTTCTAAGGTTCTTATAGCTTGGGATTTTATGTTTAGGTCTTTGATTCATTTAGAGTTGATTTTTGTGTATGGGGATAGGTAGGGGTCTTGTTTTAATCTTCTGCACGTGGTCAGCCAGTTTTCCCCATACCATTTACTGAATAAGTTCTCCTCTCCCTAATTGTTGATAGTAGAGGCTTTGTCAAAGATGACTTGGTTAAGAAATTGAGATTTTTCTTCCGGAATCTCTATTCTATTCCATTGCTCTATATGCCTGTTCTTGTACCAATATAAAGCTGTTTTGATTATTGTAGCTTTATGATAAAGTTTGAAGTCTGGGAGTGTGATACCTCCCGCTTTATTTTTTTGTTGCTTTTGTAGTTGAGGATTTTGTGTGTGTGTGTGTGATCATTTATCTTTCCACATGAATTCCTGTATTGTTTCCAGGTCTGGGAAGAATCCTGTTGGTAATTTTTTTTATCAATTTTTTTTATTATGATGGTGTGGGGTACAGTTAAGGGTTAGGTATACAATTATGTTTCATTCAGGCACCTTGTTGATAAGAGGTGTTTCCCCGTCCCCAGACAGATATTTGTTACTGTTAATCCCATCTCCCCCACCCATAGTTTCCCAGTACCGTCAGTCATTTTCTTATAGTATTACATTGAATGTTCAAGGTCCATTATATGAGTGAGAACATGTGATACTCAGATCTTTGTTTCTGTGAGAGTTCATTCAGTATTATAGACTCTAGTTCCATCCTGTTGGTAATTTAATGGGTATTGCATTAAATCTGTAGATTGCCTTGGGTAAGATGGTCATGTTAACAATGTTGATTCTTCCAATCATTGAGAATATAATATTTTCCATTTGTTTCTGTCATCTTTGATTTCTTTGAGCAGTGTTTTGTAGTTTTCATTGTGAAGGTATTTCACTTCTCTGGTAGGAAGATGCCAAGGTATTTCATTTTTTGTGTTGCTATCGTGAATGGGATTGTGTTTTTTATTTGGGTTTCTGTTTGTCTGATGTTGGTGTATAGGAATGTGACTGTCTTTTGCACATTTACTTTATACCCTGAGACTTTGCCAAAGTCCTTTATCAGTGCAAGAGGGTTTTTGACAGATTCTCTTGCATTTTCAAGGTATAGAATCATGTTGTCTGCAAAGAGGCAGTAGCTTAACTTCCTCTTTTCTTATTTGGATACCCTTGATTTCCTTCTCCTGTCTGATTGCTCTTGCTGGTACTTCCAATACTGTGTTGAACAGGAAGGGTGAGAGTGGGCATCCTTTTCTTGTTCTGGTTTTCAGGGGAAATGGTTCCAATTTCTGTCTGTTTAGCAATATGTTGGCTGTGGGTTGATTGTAGATGGCTCTTACAATTTTGAGGTATGTTCCATCTATGCCTATATGCTCATGAGTTTTTATCAAGAAGGGGTGTTGTATTTTATCAAAAGTTTTTTCCACATCTAATGATATAATCATGTAGTTTTTGTTTTAACATGTATTGATATATTTATTACGTTCATGGTCTTGCGTATGTTGAATCAGCTCTGTATCTTGGGGATGAAGCCTACTTGGTCATGGTAGATGATTTTTGAGATGTGTTGTTGGATCCTGTTTACTAGAAACATGTTGAGAATTTTAGCGTCCATGTTCATCAAGGATATTGGCCTGTAGTTCTCTTTCTTTGTTGAATCTTTACCCGGTTTAGATATCAATGTGATGTTAGCTTCACAAAATGAATTGGGGAGAGTTCCATCTTTCTTGATTGCCTGGAATACTTTCAATAGGATTGGTATCAATTCTTCCTTGTAAATTTTGTAGAATTTTGCTGGAAAGCCATCTAGTCCAGGACTTTTTATTGTGGGTAGTTTTCTTATGACATAGTCAGTTTCCTGGATTGTTATTGATCTATTTAGGGGCTTGATTTCTTCTTGTTTCAACCTGGGGAGGCTGTGTGCTATCAGAAAGCCCTCCATTTCATTTAGGTTTTCAAGTTTGTTTCCATACAAGTGTATATAGTAGTCTCTGATAATCTTTTGTATTTCTTCACAGTTGTGACTTGAACTTTTGCATTCCTGATTGTGTTTATTTGGACTTTTTCTCTCTTTTTCTTGGCCAGTCTTTCTAGGGGTCCACCAATCTTGCTTAATCTTTCAAAGAATCCACTTTTTGTTTCATTGATTTTTTTTTCTATAATATTTTTGTCTTTTATGTTCTGGATTTGGGCTTTTATTTTGGTGATGTGGATTCTTCTGCTGAATTAGGATTTTGGTGGTCTTGCTTTTCCAGCTTTCTTATTTGATTTTTTAGGCTGTTAACTTGTGATCTTTCCACTTTCCTCATGTGTGTTTGTAGAAATATGAATTCCCCTCTTATTACTGATTCCATGGCATACCAGAGAATATGCACTTATTAACTCCTAGATCCATAAGTCAAAATTCTCATAAGTCTGAGCTAACTGGATCTTCAATATAGGTTCTTTCAATTCCAAAATCAGACTGTGGCCAGATTGGGCTCTTATCTGGAGGCTCTGAGGAACAATTTGCTTCCAAGCTTATCAGGTTGTATACAGAATTCCATTCCTTTAAGTTCAAGAACTGAGGTCACATTTCCTTGCTGTCTTCAGTTAGGGATCACTTTTCAGCTCTTAAAGACCACTCTCCAGTTCTTACATGGGATCTCCACCATTTCCAGGTCAGCAATTTTAAGCCAGATTCAGATTAAATCTCTTTGATGTCCTTACCTGCTATCAGTAAGAGAAATTAGTAGATGGTAGCTTTTAAAGGGTTCATGCAATTAGATTAGGCCCACCTAGATAATCTCCCAATTTTAAATCAATGGGTTAGTACCTTAATTATATCTGCAAATCTCTGTCGCCATCTAAGGTAACATATTAATTATAGTAACATCAGGGAGTCATTTAAGATTCTGCCTACCACACCCTCCACATCAAGATAAATAAATGATGGAGAAAAAATGTTGGTAAAGAATATTGAAGTGCAATTCAAAGGAAGGTTTTCTGAACAGCCTAAACAAACAAGCAATTAATAGCTTAAAAGAACAACTACATTAAATACATTAACATCCACTACAGTGCCTAAATCTCACTTCAAAAAGGACAAAATGTTTTAGACTAATGTGTATAAATATATATATGTATGTGCTTTACAGAAATATAATGTAATAAGTACTTCTCCAGAATTGGTATGCAAGTGATCTCACCTATGAGAAGCCCAAGTGACTCTGTGGTGATGTAATGGACCACTGACAAGGAGTCAGGTGACCTGGATTTAATTACCTGCTCCAGTAATAATGTACTCCATAACCTTCAATAAATCACTGGTTTTCTCTAGGACACTGTTTCTTGAGCTGTAAAATAAGAGAATCAGGCTAATTGTCTCTAGGAATCTTTCCAACTATAACACCACATTATACTGCAAACGTTTTATGTTTTAAAACTTAGGTGTAGGATGCCTTGTGGTTTAGCTATTAAGTTAAATTATAATATAATACATAATTATATATTATATCTATAATGCTTTAGAGGTTACACTGAAATTAGTACATATACAATTCTGGCACCAGTGTAATTTTTATATTCTTTTAGGAAAAAATTCTGTACAATAAATCCAAAACTATAAAAATAGGAATGTAGACTGTTAGAAATATACTTTGGGACACCATATCAAAATAGTGTCAATTATTTACATTGCAGTTGCTGAAAGATGTTCATAGTGTCATTGTTTACAATAAAGAAACTATGAATATGATATAAATATCTCCTAAACTGAGAATTGTTAATCAATGAATAAAACATTAATGAAATGTGATGCAGGCTTGAAGAATTATATCATAAAATCTGCCTTGCATTCTAGAATACATTTAGGGCATAATATTATAAAATCATAAATTTCAAGTTGTTAAAATATGTATGAGTATATTAATTTGGGAGCAAAACATAAAAGTTGAAGATTGTTAGGAATATTAAGGTGGTTGCTATTTTGTTTATGTTACCCAAAACTTTTTAAAGAATTCACACATGGAAAATATGTAATGCCCTTCCATAAGTGTACCTTACTTTTAAAAAAGAAAAAAAAAACTTTATGTCCTCTATATTTACAGTTGTTTTCTCACCATTAGATGGAACTCATTGTCAGAAATCAGTTGGTACAATTAAGACCTTCTTAGGATGATAACTGTAATATACAGAGGAGAGGAGATATATGTTTTTTGGAACTGCATTAAATCTTTGAGAAAAAAATCTTTTTTTTTTTGAGTTGGAGTCTCACTCTGTCGCCCAGACTGGAGTGCAGTGGTCGCTCCCGGCCACCGCAGCCTCGACCTGCTGGGCTCCAACGATGCTTCTGCCTCAGTTTTCCAAGTAGCTGGAACTACAGGTGCGCGCTACCACGCCCGACTAATTTTTTTATTTTTTTTTATTTTAGAGATGAGGTCTCGCCAAGTTGCCCAGGCGGGTCTTGAACCCTCAGGCTCAGGTAATTCATTCACCTCGGCCTCCCAAAGCGCAGGATTACAGGCTGAGCCACCAAGACCGGCTGAAAAATTCGTTTCATATCAGTTTAGAATGTTTTATAATTTTACTTTTCAACCTTATGATTTTTGCTACCATGAATTCTGTTCTAGTTTGACTTATATTACTTGTAGATTTTGGATCTCCATCTGTACTATGGTGAGCGTCCAGACTCTAGATTCTGTGTTTATATACCCACAGCCTTCTCTCAGTTTTGGCCTTGGACTTGCTCTCCTCAGAGTCAAGCATCCTGAGGCACCTCCAGTCATTTACCTCTAGTTGCAGCTCCTCAGTACTGGAGGACTCTTTGTTGATCTCCTTTCAATCTGAAGTTGTGTGCTGAATACATACAGAGGACTATGTTGGAATTTGCCCAATTATCATTACCAGTATGTGAGCCAAGGTCAGTATTCCAGAGATCAGAGCTAAAAGTGAATAACATGAATTAACTAATTAGCTATAAGGACTAACAGAACTAAAAACTTAAGGCAAGAACTAGGAGTTAACCCAGAGTCCACTGCTAAGAATGACACGACAGAGAAAAAAGCAGATAGCTCAGGACTAAGACCATGTCCTCCAGAAAATTCAGATTTCTGATAAACAGGTCCTAACAAATATCATAAAGCTAGAGAAAGAGTCTTAAAAGAGCTTGAGATAGATGAATGGACCCATTGCAGTGAAGCAGATTCCCTGTGAACATTATCAGATAGTAAAAAACACCCCAGAGGTTAGCAACCAGACCTCCCATAATCTCCATGGCTAAACACAATCACCCATGTAACATTTGTACCACAAATCAAATTCATTCTCCAGAAAACAAAGCCTAACAGATTGAAAATTTATTAGCATCTGCTGTGTTGTGATTATGGCTTTTAAAATGATTCACATCACACGTGTAAAATGCCCAAATACATTTCACTGTTGCAAAATACATGGCATTTTGGTCGTATATAATGAAAGATTTTATCTAACAAAGGATGCTGCCTTTTTTTATTGCTCCCTGTCAAGAGAATGCTTGGAATGCTATTATTGGTTTAATATAATAATAAAATGAGATTGCACCCAATACGAAAGCCAGAAGGACACCCATATTAAAGAAAGTAAATTAATTGCTTTCTCTGAGGACATAAACTACTCTTTTGTGAGTTTAAGGTGTCCTTTTTCAAAAATAATTTCACAGTTACAAGTAAAACTACTCTTTTTTTCTAAAAACTTGAAAGAATTATGTTTGTTTTTGTTAAGCCTATATGATTTCCAAGGTCAGGAACATTAGTAGATGAGACTGTAAAAACTGGGAGTAGAAAAATCTAGAAGAGTAGCCTTGGATTACAATAAATATTTGAGTTTCATAAAAGCCAGTTCCCATTTCTCTGACAGTAAGTACATCCATAGAGGAGTAGGTCTATAGGGATTTGGATTACTTAATGTGTTATATCTCTCTTAGGGACTTATAACTGTAAAATACAATGGGCTTTACTGAAATTAAATGTTTTGATACAATTTATTTAAACAAACATTAAGAAATAAGGAAAGAGACCCAAGTAGTGTCACAGTACATAATAAATATTCAACAAATGGTTGACACGTGAATGGATAAATAGGTGACTAGTGTGTGCAATAGAGAGAAAAGTGAATGAGGACTTATATTGCTGCTAATACAGGACAAATTTCCTGCTCCTGAAGGAGAGACTCAAGGCAGGATAACATAATGACTATAATTATAGCTTCTAAAGCCAGCCTACAGGGGTGAAAATACCAGCTCTGCATCTTATTAACCATGTGACTTTAGACAAGCTATCCAACATTACTGCACCTCTTATTTCTATTTGTAAAACAGAAAATATTGATAGCATTTACTATGTGTGACTATTGTGATGATTATATGAGTTAATAATTTATGTCAGGTTCCTTGAATGGCATTTGACGTATAGTAAACTCCATGTAAACATTAGCCATTATCATATAGAAATTCTAGAATTTCCACTTGAACCTAGATCTATTTCTTAATACACTTCCCTATTACCTAGCACATTAACTATACCTAAAGTTGCCTAATAGGAGACCATTCAAATTATACTTTGCAAACCTGAATGCATAAATATCTATCTTTTTAAAAGTGAGGGTCTTAGAGTGGGGGAGGGTCATTGAATTTATTAGCTCAGTGATTTTCAAACTTTGAAAAGTATCAAAAAATCTTGGTAAGACTTTATATAAAAACTAACATATTAAACACAAAAAAATTAACCATCCTACTTTAAGTGGAAGTAAATGACTAGGAGTTTTATTCAAATTCGTTTCACCTTTGCCCCTTGGGATAACCTTTTGATGCCTTATATGGTAACTTCCCTGGGCTTTTCCAGGTGGAAAATTAGCAAGATGCCTCAACTGTTTCAATGAAGAACAGAAAAGGTTAATGTTTTAAGTGGAAAAGTGAGGTCTTACACCAAAACAAGAACTACAAAAATTAATAAATGATGAAAAATTGTGGTTTACAATTTAACCTTATCATATCCAAATGTGTTTTAAATATCAGCTTTGTATAGTATGTTAAAAATAGTGGTTCATATCAGGAGTTAGAATAATTGTAAGTAATGAACCATTTGTCAGATTTTTAAATTAAAAATAAGGTGGTAACTTGATTGAATTATCTTGAATATTTCCACAGAAACATTCTCTTTCTAAATTTCATTTATCTTTTCAATAATTTTATTGAATTATCACTATGTCTGCCTCATCAATTTCCATGCTTTCTGGGCCCAAGTCTAGAAGACTCCATGAGTTCTACAATGTATGAATTTATGTCACTGAAGCATTACAGCTATCTTGTTGGATATGTGTACTTTACTTTACTAAGACATCCTTTTTTTGTGCTGTATTAGCACAATACCTCCTTTAGTTGACCTAGACCAACAATTGTGTTTGGCAACCAAGTAAGTTGTTTGGTATGCAAGGTATTTTGTTAACCAGGTATACTGACTCCCTTCCACATTTACTGAGTTCAGTTTCAGGTTCAGACCTTTTCCTCGTAGAGGTCCACATTCCTAGCCCTAGTATAACTGGACCAAGCCAAACCTGTGATGTTCAGAAGTAATAAAGTAATATCCTGAATGCCTGTCCTCATTGTCCCTTATAGGCCAAGGCTCACTTAATAATTAGCCTTCAAGTTTTTAATGATTCAAATATTCTTAGGTGAGCTGTCTGCGTAAGTTCATAGGGCTTTACTCCTGAATTCCTCAGTTTCTTTCAGTCTCTAAAGTAGCCTAAGAGGTGAACTCAGAAGAAAAACAATGTAGACTGTGATTTTTGTCTGTGTCCAAGATTTTAATCCACTCACCTATTCAATAGAGCCAGCAGAGTAAATGCAGTGATGGAGAAATATAAAGGACTATTATAGACAGATGGAAAATCAGATTGTAATGAAAAAACAAACACTTTTCATTGCCCTTCACTGCAGCTCAGTTGACAACATAACATTTATGTTGGGCTTCCTGTCTGTGATGGTCCTTATATACCAGAAAGGTGTTGTTGCCCAAAAGATCTTCAGAGAGTATCTGTCACCATTGATCAAATAGAGTGTGATTAAGCACACATACACACACATTTTTCTCATTTCACTTTTTAAAAATCCAGATTGAAGACTGCTTCAAACTATAACATTTAAACTGTTACATCTCAGAGTTCACCCTTTCATGATTATGCACAGAGGACGAAAGGATATTGAAGGAGAACCGAATGGGTCAAGCAAGAAGAACAAGACCAGCACTTGCTTTCTTACTCGATGTGGTCTTTTTAGAATAACCTTATGTCAGTGAAGATACTTGATACTAGAGTTACCATGGAGGAAAAAGAGGCATCTTATCTTCACGGGGGTTGTAATCAATGAAACTCATAAGTATTTCCTACACAGCAGACGTTTATGCCAGTCTTTTTAACATGGGTATAAGTGTCAATGTCCTAGGTCTTCTGAGACTTAGAGAAAGACGACGGGCATAGGTAGGAAATATCATATGCCACATTATAATACATATTTTATTTTAACAAATAAAATGGAGGGAAGTATACAAGTCTTTCATAAAATCCTATTTTTTAATCTTAACCCTTAGCATACACGATTATAATTACTTCATTATATTCTTCCCCACTGCATTCTGAGTTCCATAATTATAGGAATTTTGCATATATCATTCACCAATGCATACTCTACATTTAGCAGAGTGCCTGGCATAAAGTAGACAATTAATAAAATTTGGTTGTAGTGAGGAATTAATGAAAATATAAATGATGTAATTTTCTTGACATTATGTGTAATAGGAAGCCTTGATAATCGCCAAGTGAGTTGGATGATGATGGGAAAAGGTAAAATGATAATCACTACTTCTTAAATTTGTATAATATCTCAGACTAGCATTTTGGAAATATTTTTCCCAACAACACGAGAAAACAGATTGTCTTTCCACATTTTACAAATGAGAAAAATTAAAATTGAAGATTTCAGAAGCTGGGCATGGTGGCTCACATCTGTAATTCCAACTCTTTGGGAGGAAGAGGCGAAAGGATTGCCTGAGCCTAGAGGTTCGAGACCAGTCTGGCAATTGGGCAACACCTCATCTCCACAATATTTTTTTCAAAAAATTAGCCATGCATGGTGGCTTGCATCTGTAGTTCCAGTTACTTGAAAGGCTGAGGCACAGGGGTCACCTGAGCACATCAGGTTGAGGTTGTGGTGGCTGTGAGTGTGCCACTGCACTCCAGTCTAGGCTACAGAGTGAGACTCTGACTCAAAAAATAAAAAATAAAAAAATATTTCAGTACATTTTTTCTAGTTATACACCTACTAAGAAGCAAAGTTAATATTCAAGCTCAGATCTACTTAACCTCAAATTCTGAGTGCTTTATCAGCTTAATGAATGTCCTTGAGCTGTGTGGAATAACCTATAACAAGATAAGAGACAAAAGTGTAAAATTTATGTTTTGATGCTATAATACTCAAATGAAGAAATAAGAAAAAAGGTCTAACAGCAAATCATGTGTAAAATAAATAAAATATAATAAATTTTGTCAAAAATAAGCTCAATTTGAGTCAGCAATACAGTATACCTGCCAAAAAGGCCACAGAAGCTAAATTTATTATTAATTAATTAATAAACTGTGGGTGATGTTAATCTTATTATTTTTAAAGATGAGAGCTGAAGAATCATGTCAAGTTTGGGGCAGGACATTTATCATAAAGCATTATCCAACTGAAGCATGTCTAGAGGAAAATGACCACCATTGGAAAGGGAGTTAATGACTTCCCATAAAAAGAATATGACTATTTATCTCCACATAGAGCAGATGCAGGCTGTGGTAGTCTGATCACTGTCTTACAATAGCTGAAGGCCAGAAGGTATAGACTTGCTTTGCCTTGTCCTGAGGAATAAAATTTTGATTTGAATGAAGTCCTGAAAAACTGAGTTTTCGTTCAAATAAGAAAGAGCTATGGGAACTAGAATATGTTGCCCCTAGAGCAATGTAACTGTCTTTTCACTGAAACATTACAAGACATTAAGAAGTCACAGTATAGGGGCATTATAGAGGAGACTGAAGTTCTGTCTTGGGTGGCATTGAAGTCATAAAACAATTGGCACACACATTGCTTCCCACCCATGCAAACTCATTAAAGCTGTCAGTTATTTATCATGGCGTTATTCATGATGCTTCCACAGAATCTTTCCAAACACAAATCTCTAAGAAACTCCATTCAAGTGATCAGTGGTGGAAAAACTTGTCATCTGCCCATTTTGTGTATATGTGGTACAAAATAGGGCTTCCACACCCGGCTGCATTTCAGAATCAGCTGCTCTGAAACTTTTGAACTTTTAAAAACTGCAGACGCCCAGACTGTACTCCAGTTTTCCTGAAAAATGATAACAAAGTTTTGAACCCAGGAATCTGTATGAAAACCGTCACCAGATGATTCAGATGTGCCAAGCCTATCACGAATTGGCAAACTAGCATTTATCAACCACTAATATAAGATCCATTCCAATACCCTGGATCTGTGACTCTATGAAATCAGATGATTAAAAATAAAATTGTCTGTGTGCCTTTGGATACATATAGTAATTTTATCTCTGTTATTCATGTATGCAATAGTCATGTTTTCTTCCCATGGATAATATTTTGTGTGTGCACCATTCTACAATGCAAATTTCTGTATGCTTTGAACTTCTGACTTATATGGACTGGATGAATCATGCTACTTGTTAGAGTATAAAAGAGCAAACATTAGTAAAACTGATAATATGCCTTGTGGTGGTGACTCAACCAAAGCAAGCACATCTGTCACAGAGGAACAGCCTGCCAGCTTTTCACCAGGGGGAAATGCAATTGAATAATAATGTGCCATACATAAAGCAACTTCGGTAATGTTCTCTGCCAAGTTAAATTCCCTTAAGTTGGAAACATGTGCATATATTGGGTAAATGTACAGTCACATAGTGTAAGCAGGTCAAAAACTTTGTAGTCAGAATGCAACATTTTAAATTCTTAGACTTACTCAACAAGTGTCAGAGATAGTACTGAGAACTGAGAATACAATGGTGAACACAAAAAGACATAGTCCCTGCCCTTTTTGTCTTTCTGGTAGAGAGGTGGAAAAACAGAGTACTATGTTTGGAAATAACAGTTGAAGCTAGGACGGTCCTCAAAGGCCTCTCTATGGAGGTACTTTCTGAACTATGCAAGTGACTCAAAGAAGGGAAAGTGTATCTTGAGACAAACACTCCAAATAGAGGGTATGGCAAGTGCAAAAGTCCTGAGGTAAAGAATGCTTTGTTCATGAAATGCAAAGAGATCATAATAACTGAAGCATAGTAAACCTGGGAGGAGAGAGTGATCATAGATAAAACCAAAGAGACAGTCAAAAGCCAGATAGATCTCAGAGGTTTTATAGTTTTAGGTATTGTGCCTTTCTTTGAAATAAGTGCCATTTTGGTAAGAATAGATTATTTTGGATGTAAGGTGAGGACCTCAGTTAGTATTCTGAAAATCTTTCCAGACAGATTCATAAACTCTTCCCCTCAGAATTAATAGGCTGTTTGGTCTCTCTGGATTTTTTTAATCTCTGAATTCCAATCTTTTTTCGATAAATGTTCATTCATTCATTATTTATGATGCTCTTACTATTTGTCAGACATTGTGGCAGTCCCTGGGGACAAATTAGTAAATATGACTATAAAGTCTCTTGCCCCCAAGACATTGATAACTAAACAGAAAATACAAACACATTCACAGGAAATAAAGTGGAGAGCAACAAGAGTTACATGCACAAAAATATTCAGAAAATACATGTATCTGTATGTCTCTACAATTCATGCTTTTGGGTATACTGGTGCAGGCCATTCTGAAATGCAGTTCTGTGATTCACAAGGGTGATAGAGTCGGTGAATGCAGAGCACAGTTTTCTTTGCTAAGCTTGGAAAAATTAGCAATAAAGACAGGAAAACATTATTTTGTTGTTTTTAACTAAACTCTATAACTGGAATAATATTACCTTTAATGAGGCTAGGGAACTTCCTCTGAGGAGTCTAAAGCCCTTTACTGATGCTATTCCATTAATTCTCCTTGTGTCTGGAACTTGGCACCTGAAGCGCAATGCATTATGCAAAACCAAAGCACACTTTGCATAGAGAAAGGATTGTGTTGCAATATTTCCCTTGTGCTCAACTTCAAAATGCCAGCAGATCTGTGATCAGGACATGTCCTTATATCCATGCTTTTGGCATATATCTTGTGTGTTTGTGTGTGTGTGTGAGCATATAGTCTTAGTCTGTTTTGTGCTGCTTTAACAGAATACCTGAGACTAGGTAATTCATAAAGAACAGAAATTTATATCTTACATATTTGGAGGCTGGGAAATCCAAGGTCAGGGGGCTCATACCAGGTGAGGTTCTTCTTGCTGCATCATCCCATAGAAGAAGGCAGAGGGGCATGAGGGAGAGAGGAAGGGGACCAAACTCATCCTTTTATAAAGAACACACTTTTGTGATAACTAACCAACTCTCATGATAATGACATTAATCCATTCATGAAAGCAGAGCCTTCATAGCCTAATAACTTCTTAAATGTCCCACCTTTCAGTATGGTTGCATTGAGAATTACATTTCCAACAGATAAACTTTGAGGCGTACTTTCAAACCATAACATATATGAGAAAAAGAGAGAGCTGAGTTTGAGTTTGGTATACAAAAGCAACATGTACCTCAAACCCTTTACTGAACTTAAAGATATGATAGGAAGGCAGATAGAAAGCATCTAATCCAACAGTACTATTTATTAAAACCTTTTATAAAGTACCATGAGAACTCAAAACGTTAGAATGCTATATGGATAAATAAGTAAATTTAATATAATCAAAATGCGCCCAGTCTTGTGCTAGACATTTTGATGAAGAATAATGAAATCAAGACAACTTATCTGTTGCAGGTTGGGAGAATAACTGCCTCACATAAAGCAGTAAATTTACAATGCAAAATTAAAGCAAGTGCTAGATTTGAAGGTTTAGCCTCTAAGTGCTTCTTGGAGTTCAAAGAAGACAAAGATCAATATTGACTAGAAGGATAAAAAAATTTTGTAATGAGCAATAGATTTGAACTGATCTTTGAAGGAGAGGGAGAATTCAGAAAGGTGATTTTACAGTATAGTTCCGGGGATGAAGAGATTGCTTGTAACACAAATATTTCCAAATCCAAGAGCAGCCTGAGGACACCCATTCTTTCCAAGGGAGGATAGGGGTGCATGCCATACAATACAATTTCTGGGTCCAGGATTCTTTTCATAGTTCTAAGCATTTCCTGAGTGGTGGTTATGTTTAGATGATCTTGTGGGCTTCCTGTCATCTTTTAATTTAAACTTTTTATCCTCTAACTTTATTGCTCTGAATGCCCTCTGGCTGCCAGTTTTTCAAACCAACTTTCTCACCTCCTGCCATCATCTTTATGACTTCTTTCTTTCCTCAACTTCATTCCTCTTCCATCTTGATATCAGTTTCAGTCTATGCATAAGTCTGATCTTCAGTGCTTCGCTCCCCAAACCCAATGCCTTGGAAGCTAATCTGCATATTTTTCCTGAAAGTTTAGGTATAATAAAGGTGAGAGAAAACACCAAGAAGGAGAAACTTAAAACTAGACATCAGAAATCAGTACGGCTAGAATTAATGCACATCTCATTCTCCATCCTCTCCTCAGGAATCTTTTATTAGTTTCTGGCTCTGTGAGCCCTAGCCTGTGAACTACTCTTTGTCACACTACCTGGAGTCAGGCTACCTAGGTTTGTAGCTCAAGGTCATTACTTTTGAGTTGTGAAAACTTGAGCATATTTTCTTTTATCTGTAAAATGGAGACAATAATACATACCACAAGAAATTGTGTTAAAAATTTAAAAAGTTCATATTTGTAAAACACTTACGTGCCTTGGACATTTTCAAAAGTACCAGAAGACTATTAATTATTGACATTATTATTATTCTCATCAAATTTCTGAGCCCTAATATATTTTTAAAAGAAATAAAGAGGAACAGAAAGTCGGTTATTTTCATATTCAGAGAAATTTTTTTTCCCTCCATTTCAACCTCTCCCTGTCAGGAGATGCCTGCCCTTCCCTTTCACAACCCTTCATAATATCTATTAAAGAACTTTTTTCATTTTCTTTTTTTTAAGGAGCTTAATTCCTGAAAGAAATGCAACTATCTTCCTTAATTGTCTGTCTCCCCATCAGAGTTGCACAAAGTCATAAAATCAGAAAAGAAGAGATCCAAAATGATCCTTTGGGATCTGTAGAGGCTGGCTACCTTATTTTTCAGATGAGGAAACTGAGGTCCTGAAAGGTGAATGAAATTTCCTTAGATCTTCCAAATAATTAATAGCAAAGACAGAACTAAAAATCTGAATCCTTCCTCCTTCTTACAGGCAAATATCTCTTTCTGGCAATGTATTTTTGCTATATTCTTTTCTCTGGTGAAAATACCTCCAGTTGTTTTGAAATGAGAGCAGGCTATATTCAGATCAAGTGTACAACATCTTGAATTAATGTTTTAAGTGTTTTGGAAGATCATGAACCAAGACTGTTGTAATGTTCACCTCAGTTTGGCTAAGTTTAGATAGTTTTCTTTCTTACTATAGATACCTGACATCACTTTTTCCTTAAAACATTTAATTTAGAAAAAAATTTTCATCGTAAATTCTGTCTCAAAAAAAAAAAGAAGATAGCTTCCCTATCTCCAAGTCTTGGGGGGAGGGAAGTAGCCTCACTTAAAAAGAAACAGTTAGCAAACACAGATGACCTGATTGCCTTGACCGCTAATCTCTAGTAATTTTCCACTAGCTCACTCCAGTACTACAAAAACGGTCCTGCTTGGTCATGGTGGATGATTTTTAAGAAGTGTTGTTGTATCCTATTTGCTAGAATCTTGCTGAGAATTTTTACATCTATGTTCATCAGGGATACTGACCTGTAGTCCTCTTTCTTTGTTGGATCTTTACTTGGTTCGGGTGTCAGTGTGATGTTAGCTTCAAAAAATGATTTGGGGAAAGTTCCATCTTTCTCGATTACCTGGAATATTCTCAATAGGATTGGTATTGGCTCCTCCTTGTATGTTTTGTAGAATTCCACTGGAAAGCCATCTGGTTCAGGGCTTTTTTTTTTTTTTTTGGAAGGTAATTTTCTTATGATAGAGTCAATTTCCCAGGTTGTTATCGGTCTATTTAGGATATCAATGTCTTCTTTTTTCGACCTTGGGAGATTGTGTGATGTCAGAAAGATTGTGTAATGTCAGAAAGTTCTCCATTTCATTATGATTTTCAAGTTTGTTTCCATACAGTTATGCATAGTAACCTCTGATAATCTTTTGTATTTATTTGGGGTCAGCTGTGAATAGACACTTCTCAAAATAAAACATACAAGCAGCCAACAGATAGATGAAAAAATGCTCAGCTTCACTAGTCATCAAAGAAATGTCAATTAAAACCACACTGATATATGACATAATTCAGTCAGAATGGCCATCATCAATAGCTCAAAAAACAACAGATGCTGAAGAGGATGTGGAGAAAAGGGAATGCTGCTACACTGTTGGTGGAAGTGTACAACCTCTGTGTAAAATAGTGTGGTGATTCCTAAAAGATCTAAAAATCAACTTTCCATATGACCCAGCAATATCCCTTCTGGGAATATACCAGGAGAACTCAAATCATTCTCTAAAAGAGACACCTGCACACGCATATTAATTGCAGCATTATTCACAAGAGCAAAACATGGAACCAACCACACTCCCCACTGAAAGTGGACTGGATTTTTTAAAATGATACATATATAAGATAGAATATAATGCAGCCATAAAGAAGGACAAAATTATGGACTTTGTAGTAATTTGGATGGATTTAGAGTCTATAATACTCAGTGATATATCATAGAAACAAAGAACTGAGTACTGCATGTTCTCCCTCATAGGTGGACCCTGAACACCTATAATAATACTACAATAAAGGGATTGGCAGTAGGGGGACACCGCCGGGGCAAGGGTGGACACATAGCATCAATAAGGGTACCTGATCTTAATCCAGGCAAAGTGAGGTCCAATGGGAGGCCCAAAACTAGAACTCTACCTAAACCACTTATGTATACCATCCTGACTTGTACCCCACAACTTTAAAATAAAATACAATTAAAAAAATTAAAATAAATACAAAAGATAGGGATTGGCAGTAGCAGGACATTGCCAGAGGAAGGGGGAGTTCATGACATTAATACAGGTAACTGATCTCAAACCAGGTGAAGTGGGGACCAAAGGGAGGTTCAAAATTTACCTGTATGCTTACCACTTATGTGTCTAAGCCTGAATTATACTCCACACTTTTAAAATAAAATAAAATAAAATAAAAAAACAATGGTCTTGCCTTTTGTTTTAGCAGAGTTTAGCTAAGTCCTATACCAAAGTCTCTCTTACTACTACAGTAGCCTGAATAAAACCTGTATTGCCATTTTTAACAAGTGTCTGGTGAAATTATAATTTGACACAACACAGTCCAGGACAAAAGAGTTGCTTCTGCCAAGCTTCCCCTTTCATTTGGGAAAGTACATGCAAGTTAACTGGAAGCAGCCCAAATATTGCCTATTCATTTGCATTTAAATTGCCCAAATGGCATTTGGCAAGAGCTATTTGATGTCCAAGGAGGTTTTGGAGGCTTTTAAACTTCAAAACAGAAGGTCAGAATTGATCAGCAGGAAAAGAATCTCAGTTGCTAAGTGGCAGGGTTGAGTTCCATTCTTCCAACCTGGGGAGGTAGTTTCAACTTGAAGCCTGGGGGAAGCAAATCACGCAAGCTAACACCAGGAAGGATGACCAGAGCTGGGGTGGATGGGGTTCGTATTTGAGTCCTATTTTGTAGAATGCTGTGATGTTCTGTTCCTTTCCATTATCTGCTGGGAAAAGAGTAGAAAACAAAGGATCTGGCATGGATCTTCTAACTTTCCTTTTTCTAGAAATGTGTACATCTAAACTTCTTCATCTTTACCAAACTGAAACACATCATTAATACACTTAAAAATTAGCATGCTTACTAGTTAAATTTTTCTTGTAAAATACGGATAGTAAATATTCTTATAAAGTTGACATACAGAATAATAACTAATAATAATAATGTGAAGATGATTAATTGAGTACTTTCTATATTCCAGGCACTTGTTATCATTTTTGAAGACCACAAAGTCTAAGACAGTATTGCTTTTTACCAACTTCCTTTTATGTCTGCAAAAATCTTATGAGATATGTTTTATTATTCTCATTTACAAAAACAGAAATAAAAAGTGAAGTACAGAAAGACTAAATAACTTTTCAAAAGTCCCACATCTTGCAATTACAGGAGCAGTATTCAAACAGACACCTTAACTTCAGAGAGATAATTTATGTACAAAATAGCTATTTTATCTATACAAGATACTCAAGAAATTGGAATATCATTATCATTAAAAAACAATTACAACTGAGTCCTTATCAGTACTCACATTCCACATCTAACTCTATCTTTCTCTTCTAACTTCTCAACTAGCATTTAGTTATGCTAACTCTCCTGTTATAATTCCAGTATAACTACCCCAACCAAACCCTAGATCTTGGTAAGACTTTTCTTTTCTTCTAATTTTTATTATAAAGAGGTGAGGTACATTTCAGGGTTAGGTATATAAACACTGATCATGAAGTTACCCTTGTTGATGAGGTATGCCCCTCCCTCCCCTAGCAGTTTCCCTCAACTGCCAATCCCAACCCCTCTCCCCTGACAGTTTCCCACTACTGCCAATAGCTTTCTTACAGCATTATAATTGTTAAAGATTGGTTTATGAGTGAGAACACATGGAACTCTCTTCTTTGTTTCTGTGATAAATAACTGAGTATGATTGACTCCAAATCCATTCAACTTGCTGCAAAGCCCATATATTTGTCCTTCTTTATAGCTGCATAATATTCCATCATGTATATGTACCGTACTTTTTTATCCAGACCAGCTTTGATGGGCAACACGGTTGGTTCCATGTTTTTGATATTTTGAACAGAGCTGCAACAAACATACATGTGTAGGTATCTTTGAAATAGAATAATTTGAGTTTCTTTGGGTATAGTCCCAATAGGGGAATTGCTGGGTCATATGGAAGGTCAATTTCTAGTTCTTTCAAATAGCCACACTGTCTTCCAAAGAGGTTGTACCAGTTTGCATTCCCACCAGCAGTATAGAAGCTTTCCTTTTTCTCCACATCCTCGCCAGCAATTGTTTTTCTTTTATTAATAATGGCCATTCTTGTTGGGGTTAGGTGGTATCTCAATGTCGTTTTGATTTGCATTTCTCTGATGATGAGTGAGGTTGAGCACTTTTTCATGTGTCTGTTGGCTGCCTATATATCTTCTTTTGAGAAGTGTCTATTCACGTCTTTTGTCCACTTTTTAAAGGGGCTGTTTATTTTTTTCCTTTCAGTGCACATCTGTTCCTTGTAGATCCTAGATGTTAGGCCTTTGTCGGATAAACAGTTGGTAAATATATTTCCCCATTCCATGGGCTGTCTCCCTGCACTCTTAATGGATTCTTTTGCTTTGCAGAAGCTCATTAATTTGATGAGGTCTCACTTGTCTATTTCATTTCTTAAGGTATTGGCCTTTAGGGTTCTGGATAGGAATTGGCTCCCAGTTCCAATTTCCATAAGGGAGTCTCCTGCGTTTTCTAAGACTTTTATAGTTTGAGGTTTTATGTTTAGGTCTTTGATCCATTGAGAGTTAATTTTTGTGTATGGTGATAGGTAGGGGTCCTCTTTCAAACCTCTGCATTTGGTCAGCCAGTTTTCCCAGCACCATTTACTGAAAATCTTCTCCTCTCCCCATGGTTGTTGTTGAAGGTTTGTCAAAGATGGGTTGGTTGAAGAATGAAGGTTTTGCTTCCAGAATCACTATCCTGTACCATTGGTCTATGTACCTGTTCTTGTACCAATAACAAGCTGTGTTGATTACTGTAGCCTTACGGTAAAATTTGAAGTCTGGAAGTTTGATACCTCCTGCTTTGTTTCTTTTGAAAGGATTGTTTTGGCTATTCATGTTCATTTATGTTTCCATATGAATTTCTGTATTGTCATTTCCAGGTCTGAGAAGAATGATGTTGGTAGGTTAATGGGTATTATGTTGAATATGTAGATTGCCTTTGGTAGGATGGACATCTTAACAATGTTGATTCCTCCTATCCATGAGCATGGAATCTTTTTCCATTTGCTTGTGTCTTCTTGCATTTCTTTAGCCAGTGTTTTGTAATTTTCATTGTAAAGGTCTTTCACTTCTCTGGTTAGGAAGATGCCAAGGTATTTTATTTTTTTGGTGGCATTTTGAATGGGTTTGTGCTTTTTATTTGGATCTCTGCCTTCTTGATGTTGGTGTAATGGAATGCAACTGTCTTTTGCACATTTATTTTGTACCCGGAGACTTTGCCAAAGTTCTTTATCAGTGCAAGCAGGTTTTTGACAGATTCTCTTGGATTTTTAAGGTACAGGATTATATCTATAAGATCATATCATCAGCAAAGAGGGATAACTTGACTTGCTTTTTTCTTATTTGAATAACCCTGATTTCCTATTCTTGTCT
This sequence comes from Carlito syrichta, assembly GCF_000164805.1. Taxonomy (NCBI): domain Eukaryota; kingdom Metazoa; phylum Chordata; class Mammalia; order Primates; family Tarsiidae; genus Carlito; species Carlito syrichta. The sequence goes on along the minus strand of NW_007260284.1, from coordinate 263,129 downwards.
AATTGCCTGAGCTAGGACATCCAACACAATATTAAACAAGAGGGGTGAGAGTGGGCAGCCTCGTGTTGTTGTGGTTTTCAGGGGAAACGTTTCTAGTTTCTGTCCATTTTGCAATATATTAGCTGTGGGTTTGTTGTAGATGGCACTTACTATTCTGAGGTCTGTTCTTTCTACACCTAGGTGTTTGAGGGTTTTTATCAAGAAGTGGTGCTGGATTTTATCAAAAGCTTTTCCTGTATCTAATGAGATAATCATGTGGTTCTCGTTTTTACATCTGTTGATGTATTTAATGACATTTATGATCTTGCGGATGTTGAACCAGCCCTGCATTCTGGGGATGAAGCCTACTTGGTCATGGTGGATGATTTTTGCGATGTGTTTTTGGATCTGATTAACTAGAGTCTTGTTGAGGATTTTTGCATCTATGTTCATAAGGGATATTGGTCTGTAGTTCTCTTTCTTTGTTGCATCTGTACCTGGTTTGGGTATTAGTACGATGTTAGTTTTGTAAAATGATTTGGGGAGAATTCCATCTTTCTCAATTGCCTGGAATACTCTCAATAGGATTGGTATCGGTAGAATTCTGCTGGAAAGTCATCCAGTCCAGGGCTTTTTTTTGTATGTAGTTTTCATATGACTGAGTCAATTTCCTGGTTTGTTAATTAGTCAATTTAGTGTCTCAATGTCCTCTTGTTTTAACCTGGGAAGGTTGTGTGATGTCAGAAAGTCCTCCATTTCATCTAGGTTATCATGTTTGTTTCTATATAGGTGTACATAGTAATTTCTGATAATCTTTTGTATTTCCATGGGGAAACTTGTGATTTGATCTTTTGTATTTCTGATTATGTCGACTTGGGCTTTATCTCTCTGTTTCTTAGTCATTCTGGCTAGGGGGTCATCAATCTTATTAATTCTTTCAATGAACCAGCTTTTTGTTTTGTTGATGTTTTCTATGATATTTTTGTCCTCTGTGCCCCGTATTGGGGCTCTTATTTTTATGATTTGGATCTTCTGCTAAAGTTGGATCTTCTGCTAAAGGTGAGGTTTTGGTGGTTTTCACTTTCCAGCTTCCTTAGGTGATTTGTTAGGCTCTCCACTTGTGATCTTTCCATTTTCTTGATGTGTGCTCATAGAGATATAAATTCCCCTCTTAGAACTGATTTCATGGCATCCCAGAGGTTTTGGTAAGATGTTTCTTCATTTTCATTTGTTTCTGGGAATCTTTCAATTTCTTCCTTGATTTCAGTGTTGATCTGGTTGTTGTTCAGCATCATGCTGTTTAGTGTCCATGTCTTTGTGGGCTTTGGGGAAATGTTGTTGATTTGGGTATTTACTTTTATTCCACTATGATCTGAGAATGTGCATGGTGAGATTTCAAACTTATGGAATTTGTTTATGCTTGATTTATGGCCAAGGATGTGATCAATCTTGGAGTATGTTCCATGAGGTGATGAGTAGAATATATATTCTGTGGTTGTTGGGTAGAATAATCTGTGGGTATCTACTAAGTACATTTGGCCAAGTGTCAAGTTTAGGTTCTGTATCTCCTTGTTGAATTTTTTGCGATGATCTATCTAGGGCTGTCAGTGGGGTCCCCTACTATAATAGTGTTAGATTCAATATCTTTTTTGGTTTATTTAGTAATTGTTTTATAAATGCTGGTGCTACTGAGTTGGGTACATATCATATTTCTTATTGATAGATTGAACCATTTATCATTATGTAGTGACCTTTTGCATCTTTTTAAATTTTTGGTAGCTTAAAGATTGTTTGTCTGATACTAAGAGTGCAACTCCTGCCTTCTTTTGTGATCCATTTACCTGGAAACTCATTTTCCATCCTTTAACTTTGAGTCTGTGTGCATCCCTTGAAGTGAGATGAGTCTCCTGGATGCAGCAAATAATGGAGCCATAGTTTCTTATCCAGTGCACCATTCTGTGTCTCTTCAGTGGTGCATTTAGTTCATTCACATTCAGGCTAATTATTGAAATGTGGGGGTTTATCCCTGTCATGAGGTTCTTATAGAGTTGCTGTTGTTCCTGTTTATTTGTTGTCTTTCCTTTGGTTTTGAGGTTGATTCATATGTGTTTTCCATCTTTTTCCTGTACTCTTGTGAAGAACATTGTCATTCTTTTCTCCTTTTCTTCTGTGTTTAATACTTTCTTAAGTGTTTCTTGTAGAGGTGGTCTGGAGGCAGCATAAGTTCTTAGGAATTGGCTGTCTGGGAAAGATTTTAATTCTCCCTCACTGATGAAGTTTAGCTTGGCTGGGTAGGTTATTCTTGGTTAAAATTGTTTATATTTGAGAACTTTGAAGATTGGGCTCCAAGCTCTCCTAGCCTGAAGTGATTCTGTAGATAAATTTGCTGCAGTTCTAATTGGTCTTCCCTGGTAGGTAGTCTGACATTTTTCTCTTGCTGCCTTTAGAATTTTTTCTTTTATACCTGCTTTGTTTAGGTGAATTATTATGTGTCTGGGAGTTGGTCTTCTCATTTGTTGTCTTGCAAGGGTTCTCTTAATCTCCTGTGTTTGAATTTTTACATCACTGATGAGATGAGGGAAGTTTTCTTGAATAATTTTATGGAATGTTTGTTCAAGGATGGTCTCTGTCTCTCTTTCTGCCTCAGGAAGTCCAATTACTCTTAGGTTTGGTCTCTTGAAGTAATCATTTATGTCTTGAAGGTTTTGTTCTGTCTTTTTAAGCTTCTTTTTTATGTTTTTGACAGTTTGGGGTAGTTCTGTATTTTGGTCTTCAAGCTCTGAAATTCTTCTGCTTGGCTAATTCTGCTTTCCATGCTTATTAGTTTGTTATTTATTTCAACCACAGTATTCTTTACTGCTGTTATTTCAGTTTTAGCTCCTTCCTATTTTCCTCTTGTCTCTTCTCTCCTTAATTCTTTTTATTCTCTCTATTAATGTTTTGATGTCTGAGTTTATCATATGTGACCAGTCATTCTAGGGGCTCATCATTGTTTGTGTTCCAAAGTCTGTTTTCTCAGTGTCTGACATCCCAGGGTTCTGTGTGAGACCTATATTCTTCTTTTGGTTTGTCTTCATGTGTGTAGACATTCCTCCCCACTTTTTTTCTTTTTTTTCCCATCCGTCTTCTTTAATTCTGTTGTTCAGGGTTGGAGGGGTTGCTTTAACTTTTATTTGTTCAATCTCCTATTCTTCCTTATGCATATCTTCTTGCTTTGTCCAATTCTGGAGCTGGACTGCAGGTTGGGGGAGTGATCTTTTTTGCAGTTTTGAGATTTAATTCAGGAAGTAGCTGTGATTCAAAATCTATCTGCAGATCTCAGTATCCACTGACAGGTGTATGGATAATCTGGAACCCACTTCCACCTGCCTTGCAATCTGTCCATGCAGTGGGGTTATAGGTTTCCTCCCTGAAAGATTAGGTAAGAAAAGGGAAAAGAATGGATCAGGGAGTGGGGGAAAAGGGAGGTGGAGAGACAGAAGAGTAAGAGCGAAAACAGACAAACATACTGACTAACAAATGAAAAGGGAATGACAGACAGTTATGAGTAAAAACAACAACAACAAACAAACAAACAAATGAAAAAACTAAAACATACAAACATACAGACATACAAGCTAGCCAACGTCCTCATTGATGTACTATTCCCCTATACAAACATGCGATCTAAAGAGAAAAAAAATAGAATAGAATAAAGTCAGTACACTAACAGAACCAAAACAAGCATGAAAACATTATTGACAACAGTAAGAAGAGACAGAAAATGGGGAAAAGATGGGTAAGACAAACAAAGAATAAAAAAAAAAAATTAAAACACGGGAACCAAGCGCACTCTGAGACTTTCCCTTTAAGTCCAATGTCATTTCAGCTCTGATTTCTAGCTCTCATTGCAGGCTGGTAGAGTTGATCCCAGTTAGGGTCAGTTGCCCCTGCCCTGCTGTGGAGGGTGGTTCAGATATGGGCTGCCTGCCAAATCTGTCATTCAGATCTGGCCTATGCCTATGTCTATCTAGCATGGGAGAGGGGCTTCTGTCCCTCCCATTTTGATGTTGTTACCTTGGATCTCAAGCTGGGAGATGGGTGAGATGGGTGGAGCTGGTCTCACCGCTCCAGCTGATCTCTTTTTCCACTGCAGCCTGAGACTGCCGGGCAATGCAGGCCAGCATAGTGCTGGGCTAGATGGGCAGGGCTTGGAGGAAGTCAGGCTGCCACCCAGGATGGGAAGGAGCAGGCAACGGTGGAAATGGTGCCAGCTGCCACCTCAGTGGTGCATGGGAGGAACTCCATGAGCCTGGCTCTGGGTGAGAGGTGGGGCTTGGCAGTGGCAGCAGCCATGGTGGTTTCAGTAGTGTGGTGCTTGGGGTGGTGCTTCATGAGTCTGGGAGCCATGGGTTGCCTGAGGCAGGAGCAGGGTGATGGCAGCAGTGGTGGCAGCGGTAGCAGTGACTGTGGCTGAGTTGGCACCAAGCAGCATGTGAAGAGCAGGCTGGCAATGATGAGAGTTGCAGCCCCCAGGGGAAAGTGAGAGTCTTTATGGGTGTTCTCTTTTGGAGAGGGTCTCATGGACCAAACTGCCCTGTTGCCATCTGGAACAAGATTGTTCTATTGTTAAAAGTTTGACCCCAGCTTTCCTGCTCAAGTCATGCCTTCTCTGATGATCATACTCTGCAGAAAAAACAATGAGAGAGAAATCTGCAAATATCCGAGGAAATAGAAAGTGAATAAAATGTTCACCTTTGGTGTTTGGTAATATAGTACAGTCAAAATAAATGGCATTGACAAGGTCTTGGGGACAGCAGAGTACAAAACAGAAAGGAGACATGACAATGCTATTCTGATGGGGCATGAATGTAAGTTTTTGGGACACTAGTGGTGAAAGACAACGCAGGAAATAGAATGGAAGAGACAAGCATTGTAAATTCCTTGGACACCAGGCTAAAGACTGTAAAAAGATCTAAGTATGGCTCTCCAAAACACAAGATAATGCCTAGATCACCATCACTGCAAGAAGGGAAAGGCTTGAATTCTGAAGGTCTAGTATAACCTGCTTGTCATTTCTGTTTTCTAAGCTTCTGCTATCTATAGAACATTTATGTGCACCTGCCCAGTTCTATGAATTTATAGTTTATGTTGTCTTGCTTTATAGAATAATAGTACTAAAAGAAGCCTTAGAAATTATCTACTTCTATTTCTTCATTTTACCAGTAAACACAACTGGTTTAAAGAAAGAAAGCGAGAAATTTCACTGAGGTTGCACAGATAGCTAGTAGCAGCCAAATGTTACAACCAAGTTAAGTTTTTTTAGGGAAGGGGATCAATGGTTATCATTAAATGGTTTTACACTGTATTGTAAGAAAGTGCTTTATTTTTTCTCAATAAAAACCATACATTAAAAGTTGTAGGAACTACCATTAATAATTTTTTCCAGGAAGAGTTCAAGAGGTACAAGTAAATTGCATTTAGACATCATTGTTTCATTGACTCATTTAAAAGCCATAATGGGAGAAAAAATTCTGGAAAGCAAACAAACTAAAATAAAATAATATCCTCAAGTTTTTTCAGTCCACTGAGTGGGAAGGATACATTTCCTAGAAATACTGTAGTGATGCTAGAAATGACAAAGACAAACACAAAGAAATAACAGTTAATTGCAAACAATCCCACATCCCCTTCTCTGACTGCTTAAGCACCTGGACCATCTGGTATCAGATCCACCACAAACTCACCACTGTATGACATTGCTCCTGGCTATATGTGTCACAGAAAGCAAAGACATTACCTAGGTTATTGCTCCTCTAAAAGGAATTTCAACAGTAATGCAAAAGAAAATGTCAGCTGGAAAAAACAATGGTCATGACACGCTATGCAAATGTAGAGTAATGCTGAATCCTCTTCAAACCCACCTCGAAAAGAAAAACACAAAATATTTTAAAACTTTGGTGTGTTATGCAAAGTATGGTGATGGGGAAAATATTTTCAGGGGTTTTTTCAAACAACAACTAATAATAATAATAATAATAATGCAAGCAGAGATTCTGCAAAGATGTAAAGAGATAAAGTGAGAAACTTTGTGCTTACATATTTAAATGCAAAAATAAAAGTTATGATATTAGATGCTGAGCTTGGTTTATCATCTTATGTACTTATATATTAATATTCATGTTTTGTTTGTTTGTTTGTTTTTTATTTGGAGTCTCACTCCATTGCCCAGGCAGGAGTGCAGTGGCATGCTCACAGTCACTCCAGCATCAATCTGCTGGGCTCCAGCGATCCTTTTGCCTCAGCATTCCAAGCAGTTGGAGCTACAGGCATGCACTACTACGCCCAGCTAATTTTTCAGTTGTTGTAGAGACGAAGTCTCGCCAAGTTCCCCATCCTGGTCTCGAACCCAAGGGCTTGGGCAATCCACTCGCCTCCACCTCCACCTCCTAAAGTGCTGGAATCACAGACTGAGTCACTGAGCCCAGCCAATATTCATGTTTTTAATCAAGAAAAAAAGCTAAAATCCTTTCCTGTATCAAGTGAATACTGTCCATATGTTATCCTTATAGAAAATCTTAAATCAACACATGGTCAATCAGGCATTCATGTCAGATTTTGAAAGGAAAAAAGGCCTTCAAATAGCTTAGCCATGCTAATTGAGTAACAGTGTTTAGAAGGCATATTATAATAGGCTTTTGGTCTAGTTGGACTTTCTTGTTCCGATTTCAAAGAAGAAGAAATGAAGACTCTGAAGGAAGTTAAACACTGTACCCAAAGTCACATGGTAAGGATCCCACAGGGGAAGGATTTAACAATGAATCTGTCAACAAAGCCCATGTACATCAGTGACACATGACTACCTCCCAACATGGAAACATTTGCATTTATTGGATTGCCTTATTGGCATTGTTTTTAGTTTTCCCCTTCTTGAAATACATTTTCCATATCCCATTGTAAATATTCATCATTCAAGACTGGGTTCAAAGTCCATCTTCTCTGTAGAGCTTTACCTGAATGTTCCCAATTAACTTTAAAAGAAAAAGGTTTTTTTTTTTTTTTTTAAGTAGTCTGTTCTACCTTTAAAATCTCATGAAATTTTATATCTACATTTCTTACAATTGTCTCATATACTGCTCAGTACCACTATGATATGATATATTAATGTAATTTCAATATCTCCTTTGAGACTGACAACTCTGATTTTACTTTGCAAATCTCATTGTACCCTCCTCCTACAGAGCAGAGATTATATAGTATTTGAGCAAGACCTCTGGGATTGGTGTCAGATACTATAAGTTCCAGATTTACTACCACCTGCCAGCATGCAAATTAAATAATATCTATCAGCTTTATTTTTCTAATCTTTATTTTTTTTTAAAAGGTAAATTAAAAAAGTTTCATAATTTGTGAGAATTAGGTTAGTTAAATTGGCTAAAGTCTGTTTTTATCAGGTGTAAATAAGTACACTATTAAGGGTGAATGTTTGACTGCTGCAAGAAAGAGACCCCAAAAGAAAAAGCTATCAAGAACATGAAAGTTTATTTCTCTCGCATCTAATGTCATCAGGTAGCATTTCAGGTTGAGAATGGCTCTGTTCCTTGAAGTCATACAAGGATCCAGGTTTCTTTTCTTTTCTTTTTTTTTTTTGAGTTGTAGTCTCACTCTGTCACCCAGACTGGAGTGCAGTGGCCGCTCCTGGTCACCACAGCCTCAACCTGCGGGGCTCCAGTGAACCTTCTGCCTCAGTCTTCCAAGTAGCCAGAATTACAGGTGCACCCTACCACGCCTGGCTAATTTTTTGATTGCCCGCTGGCTCAGGCACTCACCTTAGCCTCCCAAAGGTGCAGCATTACAGGCTGAGCCACAGGTTTCTTATATCTTCTTGCTCTTTCATTATTGTTGTTCTTGTCTGTACATTTGGAGTTGGGTCACAGGCTTCTCCATGTTCCACCTGGCAGGAAAGAGAAGATTTCAGTCAAGATTAACTATTTTCACTTAATTCAAGTGAGGCAGAAGTCATACACATAACTTCTGCCTAAAGTCAGTTGAAAATAGTTTCATTTTCATGGCAACTCCCAGCTGCAAGATTCTTGAAAATGAAATTCCTAGTTGGGCAGCTGTCATGGCTTGAATGCCCCCTCTAAAATTTATATTGAAATTTAATCCCCATTGTAACAATATTAAGAGGTGGGATTCTGAGAGGTGATTAGATCCTGAGGGCTCTGCCCTCCTTAATGGATTAATGCTATTAACCTGGGAGTGGAATAGTAGTCAGGACAGGAGTGGACTTTTGAGAAAAGGACACATTCAGATTCCACTTTTTCTCTCTCTGTCTTGCATGCTTATTTGTTTTTCCACTATGGCAGAATGCAGCACAAAGGTCCTGGCCAGATATTGGCACCATGTTTTTAGACTTCCCGGTTTCAGAACCATGAGCCAAATGAATTTTCATTGTTTAAAATGATCTAGTCAGTGGAATTCTGTTGTAGTAAAGAAAAAAAGACTGATAGTTGTCATGATCCTAGCTTGGTTGAACTCCATTGTTGTAAAAAAGAGGTGTATACATCTTGATGGAAAACTAGCACTTTCTACTATAGGAAGTAAAGACAAAATTAGATTGTTTTATAAGCACCAGTAGTCATTAAGTCATGATGACTCAATATAGACCTGACAGATAAGTCTTATATAGACAGAAGGATGTAGACAGTCTTTATCAGCACAGTTCATGTACATAATGAGGTTTAATAGTTTAGAAAGAAGATTAGGTGGTTTTTACATTCTAATTGTGGATATTGAAGAACAAATCTATCTGGGAACAAATATAACTGCAGCTTATAGTATACAATCTATGCAAATGATGCCATGCAGATTTTAATAGTCACTTTTTTAACCCTTTAGTAATTTTCAGAAGATGAGAAAGTCACATGTTGCCTGATATTTTACTTAGGTGACCAGTACAAGTATTACTCACATGGCACTCATTACTATGGAATATTTTTTTAAAGTTATGCTTTTTAAACACTTCTCATTAAACAGCAAGAAAAGTTCTTTCATCAAAGGGTAGTGAGACAAAGTAATACTTCCTTACTGGAAGGTACATGATATTCTCTTCTGGTCAGAAGCAGGGGAATTGAGGAGACTACCTCATAATGACCTCATAAACATATGATAGACTTTTAAACAATAAACAGAAATATGGTGCTGATATGATGGAGACATGAGGAAGTCTTCCAATAAATCTTAGAAACATGGTGAAGTAAGCAGAGAGAGATGTGAACAACTCTGTATCCTACAGTGGTAATCGTTGTTATTTCTTGTTTATTTTTAATGAAGAAATGTTTTTGGAAACTGCTTGATAAATTTTAATTATCAACGAAAGTAATAAAAATATTTACAAGGAAACAACTATAAAGTAAATGAAGGAGTACACCAATGAATTAGCATTTAATTACCAAACATTGCACAAGACAGCTAAATAAAGTACATCAGCTGAACAAGCAAACAGAGAAAGATCCCCAAGACCTGAGTGTGAACTCTTGCAGGGATGGGAATTAGCTACATGGGGCTGTTTTGGGATTTGCTTCCACAAATATTAGGGGACCAAACCTGCTTGTGTGGATTTTCAGACAAATAAATACCTTTACATCTCAGCAACACATTTAAGAATCTTCTAATCACTTACTTCATGACTATGGTTCATGACCTGCCCTCACTGAGTCTCTGAGCCTTTGTTCTACAAAACGATGATAAAGGAAGTAGTGTAGGAAATGGGAGTGGTAATTGACTTGGTTGCTTTCAAATATATCAAGCCCCTTTTGGGAGCCAGCCATGGAGGCCCACTGAGCGTTAGGGATCAGGCAGGGCCGTTGACCCCGAGACCACTAGGATGCGTTCGGGAGCTATTTGACCCCATTTCCTCCCCCTTTCTACTCAGCACTAACCAGATTAAGCTCCTGTGAGCTCAAAACATAAAAACTCTGAGACCAGGATGAACACAAGCTAACTTTAGAAGCTCATTGCTCTCATTCTTCCGCAAACTGCAGTTTTGGCTTTCACACAACTTATAATTCAAACTCGTGTCACATTTAAGAGCCTTAGTATTGGTCACAGGCTTCTGGGTCATGATCTTAGGATTTATTGAAGGTGTAAATTGTAGAATATAGTTTTAGAAGACAGCCATTTTGTTGAAAGAATGCGGCTGGGTTACTTGCAGGTAGCCCACTGTGAACTTTGGACTGGGCCACATTCCAAACATTCTGGGATGGGCCACTTTCGTTTGTAAAGTAAATACTTAAGCTTCTATAGAATTGTTTAACTTGGCATAAATCAATCAGCTTAGGATGAAAGAGGTTTATAGAATATGACAGTCACAGATTAGATTATCCTTTGTTATGAGATTTTAAGATTGTCATATGAAAAGGGTTTAAAGGTAATCATTGATTAAGTTTTCATGGATTAAGGTTTCTGGTGGGTGGGAGATGTCCCTCCCACATCTGACATTGTGTATAAAAGACCCATTGTAATTACCAATAGTTATCATTCGCTTCTGCACTAGACTGGAGTCCAGTCTCTTTCTTTCTCTCTTCTTCCCCCCAATCGCTGATGCCGTCTCCACCTTTGGGGTACCCTGAACCCTGCTGAAGCTGGTCTCCGGCAGCCCCTAATATATTGAGCCTCTAATCTCTTCCCTCTTGGATGCTTCAAATTGAGTAAGGCAGTTGACTCTAAGAGGCTACTTAAACAAGCTGGTCCAACATGTTGTGGTGGAATCTCTGGTCTGAGTTCTCATAAGCATTTCAGACTGTGATTACTAGGGAAGTTCATCACAACTGGTGTGTGGTTGGGTTTTCCTGGAGCTATCTCCGAAGAGAGAACATTTGTTTCCACAGCACTGTAAGAGTAAACAACTACTGTTCCAGTATCGGCAGGCCTCTTTCAAAACTTGGCACCACCATTTTTTAGTTTGACTCAGTTTTATCATCCATAGAATGAAAATACTAGTGTTACTTCGAAGGAGTCTTGTGAAACTTTAAAGCAATGGCTACTTGCAATGTTAGTGCATTGGTAGTCCTTAATAAGTAGTGAGTAAATGCCTGTTATTGTGATTTCAATTCTCATCAATAGTGACTCTAATCTATAGATATTCCAGTAGATAGATGGGGAGTTCATATTTAGAGAATAAGGGTACTAGTCAACCACAGCATGATTTTGTGGGCCTTAGTAGGTAGGGCCTCTCTATAAAAATGTATGCATTTCATTCAGCCTTCCCTGCTCATAGTAACCCTACCTTCTTGTGAAACAAGCCTCTTCTCCTTCCATGGGCCTGGGTAACTAGTTTCCAAGCTAGTATAGTTACCCTGCTCATAATCTCAGCATATATTTTTCTATAGGATAACAATTAGATCTATATTGGGACAATCTTTTGTCATTAGGATTTGGAATTAGGACTAGGGAGCTTTTTGTGATTGTTTTTCCCAACATGAAAAGTTTGGAGCTGGGATGTGGCTATGTTTTTCAACACTTCAGCTGAGGACCTAAAACGTTGTCTGTCTAGGTAGAAAAGTTTAAGCAGAAATCCAGTGATGAAATAAGGAGAAATAGTCCTAAGTCTTTCCAGGTTCTGTTTCTAATTTGGTGGTTTTTAAATGTTTGTCCAGATATCTTCTAAAAATTCTAAAGCCCAGATCACACTATATACTAATGAAATAAAAAATCTGGTGATAAGACATAGACATGAGTATTTTTCCATCTCTCTGAATGATTCGAATGTACAGGTATGTTTGGAATCATTGTTTTAGTACTTTTGCAAGTCTGTCTATAGAACTGCTTATAAGTTACATGAGCCATTCATATGTCCTTATAGTAATCTAAGTTGAGATTTGGGAATTATGTACTTTAGCAAGACTAATCACTAAGGAGAAATTAAATTTTATAAACTAGGCAACCTGGTGGGGATTTAACCATTTATTCTTCATCCATAGATAATTATTACAAAAAACCCTTACAGTTATAATCAGTGGCACAGAAAACATTGCAATATAATATTTATAATTGAATGAGCAACAAATGAGGATAAACATAAAGACTTTAGTAAACCAGGCATCTAGTAATTTTGTGCCATGATTTTTTGATTTTCAAAGTTTCTTGATAGCAAAATAGAAAAGCTATTAACTGCCTAGTTGAATTTACATGTGACAAAAGTAAACTACCTAGAAATACAATGTTATTTTATTCTCATATTCTTGTGTTCTTGTAGTATTGTCTTTTTCCTTAGGTCTTTGTGAAAGAAAGGCAGTGAAGTTAGGGATGTGTATTTGGGAACAGGGATCCAAGCAACTTCTGACACTTATTTATTCAGAAGTGTCTGCCACATTAAATATCTCTAATTTCATGGGACTAATTCTTTAAGTTAATCTTGGCAAAATTCAGGCTGTATTCTCTGTTTTTTTAAAACTCAATACCCAATCACCTAGTCAATTCCAGCTCCTTTATAGTTTCCTAGCTATTCAATTAACTCTCTCTGCTTTAGTGCGTCTCTGGACTTTTAAAATTCATGACAAAAACACTGAACTTTCAAGTGTGCATAAGCATCATGTAGGAGAGCATGTTAACATACTGATTCCTGTGTCCCACTGTCAGGAATTTGATTCAGTTGGTCTGAGAACAGTCATATGACTCTACAATTTAAAAATTATGTGACATTCCAAATCATTTTGATGGAATTTATAACAGACCTTGAGATAACTGTCTTAGAAAGTTTTCAGAATGTTTCACCACTTTTATACCTCTATCTTTATTCTCACACACAGGTTATATTTGCTGAACACTTATTATATTCCTGGCTATACACTGGGTCTTTTCTTATGAATCATTTAAAAGCATTTCTTATAGAAAACCTTTCAGATAGGTATTATTTTTTCCCATTTTACAGGAAAGAAAGGGGACCAAGACTTAGAGATCATGAAACAAAAATGAGTGTTTCAAGGTCACACAAATATATGCAAGTTATAAAGAAAAACAAGGTACATTTTCTTTTAAAATAAAATGATGAAATTTAGGAATTTCTATAGCATAGAATTGTGTAAACATGGTATAAAATAGGACAGTAAATAGCTCATGCCTCAGTTTCTTTATTGTCAAATTAGGGATGACATTGGTTTTAAATGAAGTTAGAAGACTTCAGGGAAACATGGCTTCCAGGTGCAAAATAAGATTAGCATGACAAGAAGCACAACAAATTGATCAAACTGCTGGTTAGACACCCGGAGTTCTCACAAAACATCATCTTGCAGCATTAAATGCCAATCAATGAGGATTAAGTGGATTGAATTTTCCTTGGAGAAACATGAGTTTTTAAAATGAAAAGGAAAATGTCTTGGATTAATAGCTACTAAGGGTTTTGCAGACACAATACTAAAGAAACCAGTCATTTGATAAACTTACTCTGGGAAAGGAAATCATCAGGTTCAGAATTATAAAAGTATTGAGTCTAAGGCTAAAAGGAACTTAATATGTGAAATATGTAAAATATCATCACTAAACAAAATCCTCAGTTTATTCTAGATATGTGAAGGTAAAAATTAATCAGATTATTTCCCTAAAAATTTTATTTCATGGAAAGATATCTCAAAGTGATATAAAGGTATATATACCTGATAGGAAGACAAGAGAAGGGAAACCCCTACTATAAGTCAGGACTAGTACATTGCATTCATTCACCATCAAGCCATTAAATTTAGAAAGGTGGACCATATAAGGTCAGAGTTAAGCCAATTGATGAGGCCAAATGGATTATACCAATACAGCCTTTTTCTTTTTACCACACAGTCCCTGACCAAAGGTCTTACAATTTATTATCAGGTATTAGGAGAGGGCTTTAAGTGTCCTTAGGAAACACCCTATGTGAACCAATAAAAGCAATTCCAGGTAACAGAGTTGCTGTATCCTAGAATTAACCAGATACAGGTGAGGCTGTTAAAATTGCACTGTCTACCTTGGCTCCTTTAGCCTGAGGTCCCATTCTCCTTTGTTACTTCCTGGCCTGAATTGTTGTTGACATCTCCTTTTGACATGATGTCTTCAACTGACTGCTATCAACACCTAGTTTTTCTGTTCGTGATCTGAAGTTACCACCCAGATGCTTCTTTCTGATCTTGACCCTAAATATCCCTGTCTCAACTTAACTTAGACTTTATTCTCAATAACTGATCAAGTCACTCTACAAAATATACTTCCTTTTTTTTCCTTTACTCTATGGGGTTCTTAGGTGGGGGGGAGGTACTATGGGGATATCACTGTGACCAAAATTAACATATTTTCTGTCCCTATGAAACTCCAGTGTAATAAGAAAAATAATAAAGAAAGCTATTCCCATTAGTGTATTAAGAAATCTAATTGGAAGGATACAAAAAAGGGGACCCCAACATACTGTATTGGAGTCAGGAAAAAGCTCCCTAGGGAGGGGAAGTTGAATCTAAGACTATAGGAGACAGGAAGGTAGAGACAACAAACTCAAGTGTTCAAATAGTGAAAACAGCACACATTCAGGCTTAGAGAAAAGGGGAGACAGTTTCTTAAAGGTAGGAAAGGAAGCTGTGAGTAACTTGGGAAAAGATTCAACTAGAGGTGTGACTGAGAAAGATGCTAGAGGTATGGGCAGGGAGCAAATCTGTAAGGTCTTGAAATCCATGAAGGAAATTTAGACTTTATTCTGAGTTCAAAAAGGGCTTATTAAAGTGGTGTTACCAGGTCAGGTAAGACGGTGAGAAAAATCATTTGAAAAATTATTCTTGAATAAAAGTAAGAATAAAATAATTATACAAGAATAAAAGGGCTTTCTTTTCTCCAACTGGAAATATTGAAACAGGGCCAAACAAGTATCATTGTGGGAGAGGCTGTCTACATTGAAGACTGGCTAACTTTGTCTCCTTCTTGGGTACCAATAAAGGACAGTGGGTCTGGACACAGCACAACTTTTCCATCACAATTCTGGTGACAAGACTGGGAAGGCCAAGTATGTGGCATCTCTGAACAATATTAATCTCCAAGTGGGATATGCCATCCTTTACATAAGCAAGCAAGAAAAGACTGAGACAGAAACCAAAAAACAGACATTTTATATATCATGCCAAAGACCGCTGAGGGTAAGTGAAAATCTAAAAACTGTCATCCATCATCCATCCAGGCCATTGTCTGCTCTGACAGTTTATGCAGGGACCAAGGACATGTTGCTGAAAAGCTTGGGGGAAAGGGAGATATTCTGTGTCCTTAAAGGTGAGCTTTAGACTAAGAACATCATTCAGTTTCTCTTCGGCAAGAATTCATTCATCTAATGATTACACAAGAGTTTTCTTAACTGATTTGCATTTTTGATTTACCTTTGAAAATATTATGAATACTAGCATAACATAGTCCAATAGATTTCAAACTTGGATTTATAGATCTCATACTTTAGAATATGTGCTTCAGTACCAAACCCCCAAGACCTGCTTCAGCAATAACAATTTCATTATTTCAGTTTACACACTGAGGTCCAGTAGAATATTTCACTAAAAAACAGTTCCACTGTTTGGGGAAAAATCCTAGAAAAAAATTATGTGGTAGAAAGGAATCAGAAGATTTAAGATTGATTAGATATTTGATCTTTAAAGCATCCCTTCTTATTTGTGAGCCACTATGTCCTTAACTAAACATTGGGGAAACAAAGCAGATAAACTCCAGAAGCTTAATATTTTAGATTAAAAATTTTGAAATATGTCTTAACAGCCAAAGGAAAGCAAAATAAAAATATGCTTACTTCCCTTCTGGAGTACCCTTTCCCAGAAAAAATATTGAATTTACTTTTGAAATACCCTTTTGTTTTAAGCTTATTTCAACTTATGGGATCTGCCTTTACTTCATGACATAATTCCACTTATTCTAAAATATGTAATCACATTTATATTTTCATTCTGTTCTTCTTTAAAGAGGACATTCTGAGCCTATTTTTCAGGACTAACTATAAATACAGAGGTTGCCCAAAAAATGTACATACATTTTAAGAAAGAAAAAAGCTGTGTTAAAATTGTAATACTCAATAAGGTGAATACCAGTCACATTTGACTTCTGCAATTACAAGACATGCTCAGAGTGGTTATCATCAGCATCCAGACGCTTCTGATTATGGCGAACAGCTCTTAAAATGTGTATACTTTTTTTTGACACCTCAGTATATTCAGGTTTACAAGCAATTTCAGAGTCTAGTAAGAACCTTCATGCAAATATCTTAAAAGAATTTCATTTAGCTCCATTTGTTAGTGTATTCATTCATCAGATATTTGTAGGCTATCAATTATTGGCTACCTACTTATCTAGGCTCTACGTATTTAAAATTTTATAAACAAACAAAATTATCTATATAGAATAAATAATTATTGTAGAGGTTCATAGCCCAGAGAAAGAGACAAATCTGTAAACAAGTCAAAAGCCAAATGTCATAGCTATTGTGATATAGAGGTCAGAGGAGGGAACCAATATATCCAAAGTTATACAGGTAATAAGTTGCAGACCTGGAGGGCCCAGATCTTTTGGTTCTTTGCCCGATATATGTTTTCTTTCACTGAAGGTCACGAAAACTGCTATCATTTGAGTTCTACATCTTTCCCTCTGAAGGACATCAGAGGAGTTAGAAGATGTTTGATGGTCCTTGGCTAGGAGCATTAAGACATAAATTACGTTGACATGGTCTATAAATCACCAAATGAGTGAGATCCAGGCAGAGGGTCAATATGAACAGGACAAGTGTGACAGCCATTAAGATGACATCAGAGATTTGCAGGCTACATGTGGGACTGTATTAAGTGTGGGAGATGCTTCCTCCTTGTTTGCTCATAGTTCAGGAAGGGAGAGGTAGCAACAGTAGAAAGACATCGCTTTCCTAAAGCATGGTGAGTACTGTTATAAAACTAGTTTGGCTCTGAAGTCAGATTCCCTGGTTTCATTTTGTTTTTTTATTTTTTTAATTTTATTTTAGAATCAGGGGCTACTTGTGAAGATTTGTTGTATAGGTATATTGCACAATGGCGAGGTTTGGGCTTCTGATAAAATTTCCCAGGTGGCGAGCATGGTACCCAATACATAGTTTTTCAACTCTTATTCTCCCTCCCTTTCTCCTTTAGCAGTGCCAGATGTCTGCTGTACCTGTCCTTGTGCCCATGTGTGCCCATTGTTTGGTACTCACTTATGGATAAGAACATGTGTTATTCAGCTTTCTGTTTGTGATAATTCACTTAGAATGGTGGCCTTCAGCTGCATCCATGTTGTTGGAAATGACATGATTTCATTCTTTTTATGACTGCATAACATTTCATGGTATATATGTACCATATTTTCTTTATCCAGTAGACTGTTGATGGGCATCTGGGTTGGTTCCATGATTTGCTATTGTGAGTGCTATGATAAACATACAAGTGCAAGTGTCTTATTGGTAGAATAATTTATACTCCTTTGGGTATACCCCATAATGGGATTGCTGGGTTTAATAGTAGATCTATTTTGAGTTCTTTGAGAAATCTCCTGGTTTCAAATGCAGGCTTTGCAATGAATTTTGTGAGCTTGAATACCTGGCTCCACCTTTTAAGCCCTGCTTTGTAGCAGGAACCTGCAGATTGAATGGGGTAATATGCAAGGTGCTTGCCTTAGCACTTAATAAAGTAACTACTATTCAGAAGATGTAAGAAGTATATAATCATAATTATTTTTCAAAGCTTTTCTTGGTTTGGTCCATTTTAGTTTCCACTATTGCACTGAGGGTGAGAGGTGAATGTGAGGAATTCACACCAAGAATACTTAATCACTGAAATTTTAGTCAAATGTATTATTGTCTTTAAATTTTCTATAGAGGACATATTACCTTAATGTCTGTACTTGGGACAAGCCACTCTCATCACCACCCTTGGCGAACCACTGAAATATTCTTTTATCAGCATGAATACATTTGCTTTTCAGACCAATCTTGCTAGTTAGGCAGTGTTATTCAACTTTTACAATGTTTAAACTGAGGCATGGAGAGATGAAGTTATGATAGTAATATCAATAGCAATAGATACTATTTAATAGTATTTACTATGTGTTTAACATGGCACAAACTACTTAAAATGTATTTTTTTATGTACTCTTATCTAAACTCTTTGAAGTAGGTTATTTGTTCCCCCTAACTCAGACAAATAGACTGAAATACCTGGAGATTAGTCACATTGCTAAAGATGAGGGTGCATCATTATACAGTTGTAAATCTGTCTGTAGTTCTAGCTCCCAATCCTGAGAAACTTTCCTCCAAGTTACTCAGTAACCTAGTGACAATACCACATTTTGAATCCAGGTTTCCCAACATTTTCTGCTTTGACGTTGGAGGAGTCTTGGGCTGTATTAATTTGCAAGGATTGACATAATGAAGTTCTAAAGACAGGGTGGTTTAAATAACAGACATTTCTGTTTTTACAGTTCTAGAGGATATATGTCAAAGATCAAGTTGTTGACAAGATAGGTATCTTCTGAAGTCTCTTTTCTTGGATTATAAATTACCATTTTCTCCCTATATATCTTCACATGGTCTTCCCTCTGTAGGTACTTGTGTTCTAATCTCCTCTTTTAGTGAGGACACCAGTACTATTGGTTTAGGGCCTACCCTAATGATTTTATGCTAACTTAATTATCTCTTTAAAAACTCTATCTCCCAATATATAGACATACAATATATAAACACTGGGGATTAAAATTTCAACATATAAATTTGGGGAAAGAGAGCATAACTAAGCCCATAACTTGGGCAAGTTGACTTTTTTATCAGTCTCTAGCCACCATTGCCTCTCTGACAACAGAACAGCTCAAGTCATTGAAAATACCCTTAAATTTTACAGAATGTATATGCTGTGGCCCAAAACAGAAGACAATGTCAACTGTAATAAAGTAAGTAGTGTTCCTGAGTTGAGGAGATTTGTGTAGGATTGTCTAGAAAGAGAAACCATTAAGTAAAATAATTTGAAATATATAGTCATTGTTATAAGCAATTTATGTGCATTATTTTAACTAACACTTGCAAAAAAACTATGCGATAATCGCTATGATAATATGCAGAGGAATGGTAAAAACTACCTCAATATTAGTCCACATCAGGTGCTGTGCTAGGTGCAGAGGTGGTTGAAGACTTTTAAGTATGAAATACTTCAAGAGGGATCAGGAAAGGGCTAAGAGGAGCACGGTCATTAAAACAATGCATTGGTGACTGCAAATTTTTATATACATCCTAGGGCTTCATGTAGAGGTATTGGACAATAGATCAATTAACCTCATACTTTTACTCGGTGTGTGTGTTTTTTTTTAGAAAAATATTTATTTTTAATTCTTTTATAAAATGAGACAAATTAATTTGGCATGTCTTATATCCTTTAGCATTTGGGAGAAAGAGTGTTTTTAGGAGTTATTGTTCCCTAATCATTTATATTCCATCATACTACTCTATCTGCATTAGTTCAAGATATGGCCTTATCTATCTTAGACTCCAAGGTCAGCTGTGATTGATTCAAGCTGGTGGTAGGATTCTATCATTTTCATCTATATATTATTGTTGAGATTGATGTCACTTGAGCTTATAGATGGCAGCAGAGTTTGGACAGGGCAGTTAAGCAGCATTTACCTGGCAGAGGGCACACATTTAAGCAGGTAAAAATATAGTGACAGGAAAGTCATTTCAGTTAGAGCACTCAAAGTTCTATTTAGGGTTCATATCTTTCTAAATAAACTTGAAATTATTCAACATTCTGAATCACATGTGTAAGTTGTTGGTCTTTGAGCTAGACACAGATTTTAATAAATTGTGTGTTTAACATGAAGAACACTAACTTCTGCCATATTCATTCCTATCCTCCACCCCACCTTCTTTTTAGCACATTTGTAGCCTGTTTACATTCATAGTACTGTTCCTGTTTTTCTGATTGTTAAATACTGTAATATTTATTTAGAATCTTAGATATTTTTACTGTTGACGTAATATGGCTAGGTCCATCCAGCATGGAATTTGGGGAATTTTGTAGGTCAAGTAGCACAAAATTCTTTGTGATTTTCCTTATTACTAAATGTTTTCATATCAGAACAAATTTGTCTTTCAAACTGGTCAAGGTTGCTTGCAATTCAAATATGTCTTCCCAGGACTCTGTGGTTTTTTTACATTCTCTGTTTCAAATATTGCCTTATTAAAAAAAAAAAAAAAGGCAAGCATCATTAAGAATAGGATGAATAAATTCTTGCTGAGGAGGTAAGTCACTCCTGTGGGAAAGAGACATTTATGATCTGGCATATGGTGAACATTCTCTTCTGTGCTGGTGATGGTAGGCGCTTGTTGGGTGTAATTCACAATTAATTGTGCCCAACAGTTCAATAATAATTCAGATGGAAACAGAAGTGCAAAAAGATTCTTAGTTCCTGGGGTCTTATACTTGGCAACAAATTAGCTAGAAACTAAGTTTCACTTTGAGCAGTGCATTGATATTTATTTGTTTTAAACTTTTCTTCCTCCTTTTTTATCTGAGCTCCTCATCTTCACCAGAGAGTTGGCTTTCACTATCTCTCTTTCTCCTTCTCTCTCCACACTTCTCTCTCTTCTTTTTTGATCAGTCTTTGAGATTCTCCCTCAGCAACTCAGTCTTTTTCTCCATTTCAGTGGTTACTGACTGCCTCTGGGTGAAGATTTCTCAATCTGAAAAAGCAGACCAAAGATTGTAGCTAGAGTGCATCTCAGTGTGAGGTAACTGGTAACTGGGAAGAATGAGGTTATTTTCTGTCTGCATCAACATAAAAAACAAATATGTGCAATTACTTGCTCAATGATAATTCTCCCTATATTCTCTTTTGTAAGTGTCCAGAGAAGGTTGGGAATCATTGAAAGAGGCAGGAGGGGTTCTTCTTAGCCTTCCTAAAAGATGATAGACAACCAACAGACATCCTTTACTCTGTCTACGATTTGCTGTGAAGAGAAGAGCACATTCAGCAGTTTTTGCAAAATTACCAACACAGCAAGAAAGGCAGGCAAACAGATTGCTCAGATGGACTGACTTTTAATAACTGGATCTATCAAGTCCCAGATTTGCTGCTTGCTGAGAGACTTCAAAGCATGTGTGCTTTTAAATATTTGATTTCCCCAAATTACGAAAAACCCTCTGAAACATTTAGCAGTGTAGGCCATACTTTTAGAGACTCAGGGAGGCTGACTTTGATGCCATCTTCAGCAGCATGATTTCACAATTCTGCCAAAGAATGTACTGTCATTTTGACTCCTTTTCTGTGAGCCAGGTTGGTTGCTGATTTGTCATCTGTTTGTAACTGCAGATCTGTCCTCCACCCTTCTCAATCTGGCTCTGTGCCACAGGAGGCTGACCAGTATTGACTGCTTTCAAGGACTTCCTTCTCCCATGGTTTCTGGTGGGTTCAGTCAATGGGAGGTATTGACCACAGATCCAGAAGGCAGTGGCAAAACAAGGCTGGGGAATTTCTCAGGACTCTTCCCTTCAGGTTACTGTGGCTTGGCTCCATCCCTTTATAGAAGAAACTGCTCTTATTATGTAGTCCTTTGACATTACTAAATATTCATCTCAGCAGTTTCCTGAAATTGCTTGGTCACTTTGCCTCTTTAGAATAGTGCCCTGCTCTTGCTAATAATGGAGTAGTTTTTCAGTTCTTCTTGGTTTTCCTTAATCTTATTCACCTGATTATTGACTTGATTATTAACAGCCCCACACACCCCTGTAGCGTACCATGTGTTTCCTATGAGTACCAGGACAATAGACACAAGGGTAGGGACTATTAATATGGTCAAAATAAAGTAAAGGAACTAATGTCATATATGAGTATATTTGAATTTACTTATGTAATATAGAGGTTCATGCAAGTACCAAGTGCTTTATCCAAGGTCATAAAGAGAGTCATTAGTAGAACCAAGATTAAAACCCACCTTCTTCAGAATCTATATGACACATCATCCCAAGTGTCATCCATGTACCTACCACCAGTCCCATGAGTTTGCCACACTTTAGAAGATGGAAATAACTATACTATAATCTTAGGAAATTGCAAAACACATTACTATTTTATAGAGAATAGTAATCTATTTATAGAGAATAGATTTTTTTTAGAAATCCTGTAGGAAGGAAACCGGTTAAACTCAATTTTGTTTAAACTAGAATTTACCACATAAATCGTACTGAAGAGCCTTTTTTTCCCCTTTCTCATAACACCCAGTTGTATCCCATGGACGTAATGATCTGTGAAATCCTGATTGGATTTCTCTGCTCCCCTAAGCATACTTAAAAAGAGTATCAGTCCAGTATTCCAGGGTTGTCTCCTGTTTTCCTGCTCCTAGCACAGAATTAGTTGAATGTCTCAGTCCAGGTCTAATGATGGCGCAGAGATCACGATCGAGCTTGGCTTGACTTGAGTACAATTCAGTGTGTCCCTGGTGGTAGGTGTCACATAGTTGAGACATAACTATTGTGACACAACCTTTGAGTTGGGGAATATGCTCAATAACAGCGGCAAATTCCTGTTTTCACTGACACCCCCAAATACATCTCTATCATTTTCTGAAGGTATAGCCTACTGAGTCTTATAGCCGAAGAAGAAAACTTAAAAACTAAATAGAAAACACGGATATTTTTATTCTTCAACAATGAAGTCAAGACATAACTAAAACAAAAATATTTTTGAAAGCAGATACTTTTTTCTCCCACCCTATAGGCAATTGATTATCTTTACACACACACACACACACACACACACACACACACACATACACACACACACACAGTGTTTGGCTCAGTACTCCTTAGAAACTATTCTCTATTTCCTCCTGGTCAATAACACCACTTAACCTTACTTAGTGCAGTTTCTGCTTTAGTCATCACAACTCAAGGTGAGGGGAAAAGGATAGAGACTAGCAAGTATTGAATACCTATATAGGCCAACTCCTTTACAACTAACTTCTCTCAAGTATTATTTAGCATTTCCCTCATGAGAAAACCAAGGCCTGGCACTTCATGTTACTTTCCCAACATTGGAAAGCTAACACAGCTTTCAAACTGTCATCTGCTTCACCATCTTTCATTCTTTTATTCCATAGATATTCAGTGATACCTGCTGTTAACCATGATTAGTTGAAGACACTGATGCTACAAAGATGCTTTTAAAAGTACAATAGAGATGACCTAGATGCAAGTATATCCATGTTCAGGCAGGCTGCAAAAGGGACAGTAGCCAATTCTATTGAAGCGATTAGAAAAAAAGCTGAGTTTATAGTAAGTCTTGAAAACAGAAAGTGTATTGGCTGAACATGGAGAGAAGGACATGCCAGGCAGAAGGAGTAGCCAAGAAAGCATGATTTGGCATGGCATATTTAAGAATGTATGATTCACTCAAATTGATTGAAATAGAAAATGTAAGAGGAACATGAAGAGAGATAAAGGTGGCTCTATAGACAGGGTTCTGATCATAGAGGACCTTATCGACCATGCCACAGGAGCCATATAATGTGTAAAATATACTGTAATAGCCCAGAAGAACAGACAATATGATGGCTATGAGGACTTGTGAGTACCCCACAAAGGAGATTGTTTTCTGAACTTGGCATCACGTGAAAAAGTAAAACAAAGTCACAGTTATAGATGCACATCCACTCTCTGTTGCTCAATTGCTCTTTGGTCATAAGTACACACATAGGAGGTTGGATTGCTTAAGCATTTCTCTTAAGACAGGAAAATCCAATTTGCTTTGAATAGAGTATTCAATCTGAACTTTGAGCAAATGACCTGCCCCCATTAACATTTTGTCAGGGTCAACACTATGGGTCAACCCAGAGAGTTTTAGATGTGTGACAACTTTCTCTTACAATACCCAATGAGTCCTCCTACCCCCAGTACTGTTTTCTAAAAGAGTTTACAGGGAAATCAAATTGGTTTGCTTTGGGACCACTAGTTAGAAGTTGATTTTCTTTGCTCAAGTTCCCCAAAGGGGTTGTAAACTTGCATGTTTAACATTGTTCCTGCCTATGGGTTGTTGTGCTCTCTCAGGACCTCTTATCCAGAAAGAGCTTCTGCAGTTTCACTTTTGTATGCTAATTGATAATACTTATTTTTTTAGTAATGCTTCTTTTTGCATGTTATTTGACTTGGCTGCACTGTAAATCAGAATGAGGAAGAGAGCAGTGCCAAATAATTGCAGCTGGATACAAACCTCAAAATGAAGACAAGTTGTAAAATTGTCAAGACAATTCAATCTCTGTATTCAAGTTTCCATCTTACAAATCAAAGAGGGCATTTTCTTATGAAACCTCGTCTAATTTCAAAATTTTAAAAAAGAGAATTTAGGGACAAAAAAGAATAAAACTGTCATCAATACCTTTGAATTTGAATATATTTTCTTTAAACATTCATTTGGTTTTGATTCCATACAATATATGATGAACATTTACTATATACAATGCATTGAACTAGGCACTACTATATTGAGATAATTGTATGTGATTGCTGCCCTTCTTAATAATTGATGCACTAGACTACATTCTCTGAAGATAGGTACTGTGTCTATTTTATCCACTAAGTCTCTAGAGCCCAGGAATATGCCTGGCACCTAGTGGATGTTAGGAGTTTTAGGTCGAGTTTTATAATTCTACCATTATTCTTTCCTTTGATAGAGTCAAGATAAAAATCTGTGGTCGCATCTGAGGAAGCAATACCTGTGGGTAGTGAATTCTAACAGAATGCTCTTTTATTAATATTCAAGAAAGCATCAGGCAATTTTCAAAGCAAAACTCTGAAAAAAAGTTGTATGGAAGAGTGTGAATTTTACTTTCTTCTCTGAATTCAAGACTGTCTTTGGAAGTGAGGTTGCCTTATCTACCCAATTGCAGGTAACAATTGAAATAAAGGAAACTGAAAGTACAGATCCATCTCTATTTTCCAGTTTTGTTTTGTTTGTTTTTGAGTTGGAGTCTCACTCTGTCACCCAGCTTGGAGGGCAGTAGCATGCTCACAGCCACTGCAGCCTTGAGCTGCTGGGCTCAGGTGATCCTTCTGATTCAGCCTTCTAACCAGCTTTTTTTACAAAATATTTTTGCCACATCACCTGCATGGTGATGAAGAAAACTGGTGAGAATGAGGATGTCCAGAAAACTCTGCCAAAATTTACCTATATCAGTTGAGCAACTTTAGAAGGGACTTCACTAACCTGGGCACTAATCTTTGAATTCCCTAAGTCCCTAGCCACAGGTAAACAACTGTCCAATGAATACCTTAGGCACCATCCAAAGTAAATCTCCCTTGGCTAAAAGGCTAATAACTTTGAACTTTATCCTGTAAACTTCAGAGAGTCATCTCATAGAAACCACAATGCAGGGCAGCAAAAAGGAGTTTCTTTATGATGATGGAACATTAGAGTATATTGATTATAGTGGTGGTCACATACATTTATCAAGGCATTAAGTCACATGGAGTTACACATACACACACACATAGACACACACACACACACACACACACACACACACACACACACACACACGCACACACAGACATGAGTGCAGAAAAGCTGGTGAAAACTGAGTAAGGTGTGCAGTCTAGTTACCAGTATTGTACCAGTAGTGATTTCTTGGTTTTGGTATTGTATTAGAGTTATATTAGCTTTACCACTGGGGCAGCTAGCTGAAGGTTTTTGGAATTCTATATGCTCTTTTTGCAATTCCATTTGAATCTTTAATTATTTTAAAATAAATGTTTGAGAAAGAATGGAGAGAGAGAGAGAGAGAATCACAGCTCCCTCCCCAATTAAATGCTAAAAGCAATGACATGTTTCAGGAAGTTCAGACTTTTGGCAATAAGATAAACTGCATTGGGGAAAGACCAGAGGCTAAGTCCCCATATGGAATCTCATACCTTTTTTTCCTCCAGTAGTGAATTAACAAAATTCCATTTTCCTAACTGAAGAATTTGACTCTAGGGAGGGAGAAGGAAACATATCAAAGAAAAACAATGTTCAAATGAAAAAATAATTATTTTAATCATGTGTTCAAGTTTGGAACACACACCGCAGGAGAGAAGCCTAAAACTAGAAGAAATCTGTGTATGACAGATTCCAAAGAGACTGTTTGGAAAATTTAGAATGAATTTCTGTGAAATTAAAGGATGGAGTGAAGGCAGTTGTCAATTTTTCTGCATTACACTCTTCACTACTCTTTAATAGTATGTCACCTTTAGTTAAATGCTTTACAGATGCAGGGCAAGCTATAACCTTTGAGGGAAGCATCACATGAAAATAATATATTTATGCAAAGGAGTTTTTAATATTTTTATGTGATGTCACACATATTTTTTCCATTTTTACAATCATAATAATTATTTTTGAGAATTATCGATAGATTCCTTAATTAGTTTAGTTATACATAATAATAAATTCTTTCTTTATTAACTTCATTTTACTTTGAGAAAAGCGAGGCAGAGTGCTTTTGTGACTGCCATTTATGAACCAGGGTAGTACTGAGATTAGAAACCTTATCTCTGGAAGCACCACCACCTTGACCATTATTCTCTGTGGCCAGGCTGAACTTTGGTTTCCAAGAAACATCAAATAAACACATTATGCCCAATGATGCATGAAAAAACTGAACGTAACCTATGTGTTCTAAGGAAAAATGTGAAGATACAGTTTTCACACATTTAGCCATGAGATTACAGCTATTTGCACAGAACTTTCAAACAGATCTCATTCCAAGAATATTAAAATAACAGAAGTTGCAGCTGTCTGTATTTATGCTCAAAGTCAACCTTTAGGACTGGTTACAAACTGAAGACTTTCTTGGAGAAACTAACAAATACCACCATTACCCCTGCCCAAAGACTTAGTTTCCTCAAATGTGCAAAATAATGATTTTTTAAAAGATAAATTGACCAATAGAAGAGAATATTATTCCACAAATATGATTACTTAATTTGATATATTAGTCACATTGCAGTGTTAGTGGAAATACGATCCTACCAATGAAGGGGAAAATTGAATATCTTCATAAAAAAATTGTTGAACTCCTACCTTATATTTTACACAAAATTAAATTCCAAATGGATTGCCAACCTAAAGGGAAAAAAAAACTAATAAAAATTTAGAAAAAACTATAGGAGAATTTTTTTTTTAGGATAGAGCGCGAACGCAGCCCCCCACTACCACAAATTATGCAGTCAAGTTTCCCACATTTGGGGAAATTGCAGGGTCAGCACATCCTGAGTACAATGGATAAGCCTCGCCCTGGGAAAATCATCTTTGTGATCATGGCATCTCCCCTGCCAGATAAGTATGATAATTTTTTTTAAAACCTTAGAATAGCCAAAGATTATTAAACAGAAAGATAGAATAAATATCAAAGGAAAGTGTAAATTAAGCTATTATCAAATTAGATATTTTTTGTCCACCAAAAGATAGCATTATAAAAATGCAAACTCTAGCCAGGTGTGGTGGCACATGCCTATAGTCCCAACTACCCAGGACTGAGGCAGAAGGATTCCCTGAGCCCAGGAGGTCAAGGCTGCGATGAACCATAATAGTGCCACAATATTATAGACTAGGTCATAGAGTGATATTCTGACTTAAAACATAATTTTTTTTTAAAAAGGAAAACTCCACATCAATATGAGAGAAGGAATTTCCTGCACATATTATTAATAAAAGATTCTCTACAGTGTGCTACAAATACATAGACACATCAGCAAAACATTTTTTATAAACAAGAAAGAGCATCAGGCAATATATAAATGGGCAAAATTTGAATTGATATGTTACACAAAGACGATATCTTATATGAGTAATAAACAAGAAAAGAAGATCAATTTCATTAGTAATCAGGTAACTACACATTAAAATCATGGTACATCATTACCACGAGAATGAATTTTTTAAAAGACAAAAAAAGAAATGAGTTTTTATGAGACTGTGAAGCAATTAGGATATTCATCCTCTGCCAGTGGGAGTATAAAGAGAACAGACACTTTAGAACACTACAGGAAAATGCTAGCAACTAGTAACCACTGTATCTACTAAAGTTTAATATATACATTATCTGTGATCCAACAACTGAACTTTTAGGTAAACACACATCAGAAGTAAATTCATACATTCACTATTAGACATATGCTAGAATGGTCACCTAAATATTATGAATCACACACAGTCCTAAATAGAAAACTATACAGGTGATCATCATGAAAATTAATCAATTAATTAACATAGAGAAATTATATATACTGCAATGAAAAGGAAAGATCCACATAAAAGTTTATGTGAATTTTCAGAATATAATACTGAGTAAAAGAGATAATTTAGACACAAGCAGCTACATACTTATATACCTTTGTTTACATAAAGTAAAAAATAAATAAACAAAAATTAGTCACATCTAATGTCTCTGTTAAAAGTCAGAATATTGGCTTCTTCGTGGGGTAGTAGTGACAACTAGAGTACAAAAGAGAGATTTGGGAAATGCAGATAATTTTCTGCTTCCTGATCCAGGATATGGTTACACTCTGTTTGTTTGGTTTGTTAAATTTTATGGGAAAATATATTTAGGATATGTGAACCTGTCTGAGAGTATATTATATTTCAACGTTAAAAGTTTATTCCCTAGACTTTTTTTCAGATTTGTCATCCATTCATCACATATTTTGAGAACCCTACAAGTGCCAGGTACATTTTCAGACAATGAGGCTGCTGAAGTGAGCAATACATAAGGTTTACTTATAAGACCTTTTCTTCTAGTCCAGGTTTCAATATCTCTTTTCTAGGTTATTTCAACAATATCCTAATTGATTTCCTCTTTGCCGTGAGTCTCACCCCGGTCATATCCATTCTCCATATGATAAGTAAAGTTCACTTTCTAACATGCAATAGTCTTAATTTGACTCTTTTTTTTTTTTGAGTTGGAGTCTCACTCTGTCGCCCAGACTAGAGTGTAGTGGCCGCTCCCTACCACCGCAGCCTCGACCTGCTGGGCTCCGGCGATCCTTCCGCCTCAGCCTTCCAAGTAGCCAGAATTACAGGCATGCGCTACCATGCCCGGCTAATTTTTTGATTTATTGTAGAGATGAGGTTTTGCTGCCCAGGCGGGTCTCGAACCCGTGGGCTCAGGAAATCCACTCACCTCAGCCTCCCAAAGGCGGGGATTACAGGCTGAGCCACGAACCCGGCTTCATTTGACTCTTGACACGCAAGATGTAACTTAAAGTCTTGGAAAATAATTAGAATAAAATAATTAAAATAAAATAACAGCATAGCTAGCATTTATTAAACTACCTATTATGTGGTATAATGATGTTTATATTTATCATTTTATTTAATCATGAAGATAAGGATCTATTTTGTCTATATAATTTATCTATATCATCGATCACGTTTTACAGAAGAGAACACTAAAGCACAGAGCAGATATTCCACTTGCCTAAGGTGACATAGTAAGTCGAAGAATGAGAATTTATTTATTTATTCATTTATTTTTATATTTTATTTTAAAGATGTGGGGTACAATTCGGGAGAAGAATGAGAATCTAAGCTGAGCTAGATCTGTCAGTGGAGTTCACGATTGTAACCTCATTTTCCTATTAGGCACTTCCTAGAGTATTCTCGCTAACTTTCCAGCCTCAACCCCATCCCTCTCTTTCTGAAAACCCTCTACTTCAGCAGTTCTACCTTGCTTATAGGCCCTGTTTTTTTCAGCTGCCCCAATTCTTTTATTTTTTTTTTCTGCTTTTATTTATATGACCTTTTTTTGCACGTTGGTCAGTATGTGTTCATTTAGCTTCTCTTTCTCCAATCCTTTGTGCTATTATAATCACCTTCTTTAGTGCAACTCCTTATGCAGTATCCTTGTTCAAAAATCTTCAATTGCCCTTCTTGCCAACAGGTTAAAGGACATTTACATCTAAGTGTATTGGCCCTTCATCAGGTGACCCAGACTTACCTTTCCATACATGTGCTTAGTTGTTTCTATCCACTCATTACACCATTTGTGAAACTCAATTCATTTTTAATTTCTTTTCATTTTCCATACTTTTGATCTTTTGATGTCAGTTTTCTTGAATTCTTTTCCTTTATCTCAGAATGTCCATATTCTACCTTTCCTCAAGACCTATCAAATATTGCCTCCATATAGTCTTTCCTTATGACCAGAGCCTTCCTCATTCTTCTCACATTGGATTAGTTGCCCCTTCTCTAGTTTTCTGTGGTCCTCTTTATTGTCATCTATCATTAAAATATTACAATTATATCTTTCTATGGTAGCAGAATAGTACAAGGCCTATACTTTCTTTTTTTTTAATTTTTAATTTTGAAGATGTGGGGTACCATTCAGGGTTTGGTATTCAAATGTTCATTATGCAGGCACCCTTGTTGATGAGGTGTGCTCCCCTGTCCCCCGGCAGTTTCCCACTACCACCAATCCCATGCCCCCCCCGGCATTTCCAACTACTGCTAATCCCTTTCTTATAGTATTATGACAATTGTTCAAGACCTATTTATGAGTGAAAACATGTACACAGTTCTTTGTTTTTCTGATAGATCACTCAGTATTACAGACTCTAAGTCCATCCAAGTTGCTGCGAAGTTCATAATTTTGTCTTTCTTTATGACTGTGTAATATTCCATCATGTATATGTGTAACATTTTTTTTTTATCTAGTTCCCTTCCAATGAGCAGCATGGTTGGCTCCATGTGTTTGTACTATAATAATGCTGCAATAAAACATGTGTGTGCAGGTATCTTTTTCAAAGAGTGATTTGAGTTCCTCTGGGTTTATCTCCAGTCAGAATGGCCATCATCAAGAATTCAAAAAACAACAGATGCTGGAGAGGATGCAGGGGAAAGGAACACTTCTACACTGTTGGTGGGAGTGTAAACTAGTATAACCTCTGTGGAAAACTGTTTGGCAATTCCTAAAAGATCTAAAAATTGACCTTCCATGTGACTCCACAATCCCCTCACTGGGAATATACCCAAAGGCCTATACTTTCATACCAACTACCTCAACCCGCCATCATGCACACACAGTCCTTAATGCCTAGGATATATAGGAATATGTAGGTGAACAGTTTAAATCTGTTGAACTAAATTGAACTGGAGGTGCTGTAAGAGGTCAATTTCAGTAAATAATGAGCAAACATAGACATATACATTTACACAGAGCTTAATGGTTGCAAAATTATCTTTTCACACCTTCTTTCGTTCTTTTTTTTTTTGAGTGGGAGTCTCACTCTGTTGCCCAGACTGGAGTGCAGTGGCCGCTCCCGGCCACCGCAGCCTCGACCTGCTGGGCTCCGGCGATCCTTCCGCCTCAGCCTTCCAAGTAGCCGGAATTACAGGCATGCACTACCACGCCCAGCTGATTTTTTTTTTTTTTTTATTTATTGTAGAGATGAGGTCTCGCTGCCCAGGCGGGTCTCGAACCTATGTGCTAAGGCAATTTACTCACCTCAGCCTCCCAAAGTGCGGGATTACAGGCTGAGCCATCGAGCCTGGCTTCACACCTTATTTCATATGACCTTTTTTAGAACTATCATCACCATTTATTTTATTGTGTAATTTAGGTCTATGATATGGATTTACCCAAGCAAAATAATACAAATTTACAAAAGAAACACATATTTCGCTGGGTAGTTTGCTTTTCTAAGGAGCCTACTTGTAGGAATGCTACTTTTGATAGGAGTACAGAGAACAAACTGAGACACACTTTTGTTTATTTTATTTTATTTGTCTTGTCTGTAATTCACTATCAGATCCTTCAAGTCGTGTTCTACCAACTTACACTTAAAAGGTTATTATTATAAAAATTGGGTCTCTGGTGTTTCTTTTTATTAATATTTTCTCTTCCTCTTAAAGCTCTACCAGAGTGAACACCCTAGAATCAAGAGAACCCAAGAGACATTATTTCAGCAGGAAACTATGGTGAAAAGGTAAACAACCTGAAAGAAGAGTATTGTAGGAGTCATCCAAACAAGGCCTTCTACTGAATTCTTAACTGCAAAATCTCTAAGTACTCATAGGTTCCAGAAAAGAAAGGTGCAACCTGAAAAACCTAGTGGGGCTGAGAAGCATAAGCTCAAGAACAACCCTCACACCAGTAAGGAGGGTGCTAAAAAAAAAAAAGACACCTGCATACACTGTACTTATATGTATTTATTTAATAAAACATTTATTTAATAAGAATAAGACATTGTGCTGGGTGCCAAATTTATAGATTCAGTCTTTTGCTGATAACTAGGCTACATTCAAGTGAGTGATACAGTTCCAAATGAATTAAACAGCTCAAATTATAATTATAAAATGTAATGGGAATGCAACCTAGCAAGCCCTTTTGGGGCATTTTCTCGAGAAAAATGGAAACACTTGTTCAGACATGACTGTTCTTAGATGGCTTATTTGTAATCTTCGAAGACCAGGAAAAAACCTACAAATTTATGTTATTCAGTGATAGTAAATGGTTAAACAAACTGTGGCACATCTATACCACGGAATGCAATTAAAAAGAAAGAACAATTGATACAAACAAAAACCTTTTGTTAATCTCAAAAGAATTAGGCAGAGTGAAAAAATCAATCTCAAAAGACTGCATAAAGTGTAATTCTCTTTATATTACATACTACAAGCTGGGCTCGGTGGCTCAGCCTGTAATCCCGCGCCTTTGGGAGGCTGAGGTGAGTGGATTGCCTGAGCCCGCGGGTTCGAGACCCGCCTGGACAGCGAGACCTCATCTCTACAATAAATCAAAAAATCAGCCGGGCGTGGTAGCACATGCCTGTAATTCTGGCTACTCGGAAGGCTGAGGAGGAAGGATCGCCAGAGCCCAGCAGGTCGAGGCTGCGGTGGCCGGGAGCGGCCACTGCACTCCAGTCTGGGCGACAGAGTGAGATTCTGACTCAAAAAAAAAAAACATACTACAACAACAAAATCACTAAAATGAATAACATACTAGCAGTTGCTAGAGATTAGGGATGGAAGCAGGGGCGTGTAAGGGACAGGTGTGAGGAGAGGGATGTAAATGTGACTATAAAATGGCAACAACTTATAGAAATGCATTATTTTACATCTTGACTGTGGTAGTGGATACATTAACCTACATATATGATAAAAGCACAAATAATTAAATACACACACATAAATACATAAAATTGGAGAAATATAGATAAGATGAGTATAATGTATCAATGTCAGTATCCTGGTTGTGAAATTGTATTACAGTTTTGCCAAGGGTTACCATTAGGGAAATCTGAGTAAAGGAAATACAAGATCTTACTGTATTATTTCTTATAACTGCACATAAATTTATAACCATCTCAAAACAAAACATTCAATCAAATATGCAATGTGAGCTAAAAAAGCATCTACTTGATAGGGTTAAGATATATAATAGAGGGATTTGATCTATCCTGGGATAATCAGGAAAATGTATCCTGCATATAGGACATTTGGTATATCTTATTCACACAAATAGTAGGGGCAGGGTTTCCTAGATAAGAGAAGTCATGATGTGTTCTAAGATCTGAATGTGATTTCACACCGCAAGAATATAGAATAGCACATGATGAATTGAGAAGTAAATGGGATTCTCTATCATTCAGTTCATTACAGACCATTAAAATGCTATTATATGAAGAATGCCATGGAATTCTCTGGTGACTCAATGGAATAGAACTACTTCCCATAGAAATATCAAGGAAGTGATTTTGGCTAGAACTTTCTGAAAACCAAAACTTTCTGAACTCTTTTTCTTATAGGGCTGTGTTATATAATAGTGAATTTCCTATATCTAGAACTTTTTAGACTAGTTGACCATTGTAATATAGGACATATATCACAATTAGGAGCAAGATTAAAATAAATGATTTCTAAATTTCTTTGATCATTTCTATGAGATTATTCTTTATCGTTCATTTTGCATAAGATTACAGGGAGACAAAAGGGCAGGCAGAATTTGAGAAAGATGTCTATATCCTAGCATTTTGGACTGACTTCATAAATTGTTCTAATGAGTAATCATATCATTCAAGTTACAAAAACCCTGAAGCATGCTGAGTGACAATAGGCAAGACATCACAGAGAACATTAAACATGGTTCCCTGATCCCTAATCCTCATCGTCATCTCTTCCTGTGGGTGAATGAGTCCTTCCTAATGGCCTGCATTGCAGGTTACTCATTCTGGGTTGGTTTATAAACACAAACTCTTCTATTAATTTCAAAAGATGCATTTCTAGCTATGGCTATGAATAAAACAGATCAATGCCACCCGCATGTTTTATTGGACCTCCTGTGAAATGAATCTGTAGGGAGACAGCCAGCAGGATGGAGTTGACATGCAGATGAGATTTGTATGTGAGGACATATTGATTATTTCCATCTTAGCTCAGGCGGTAATTCCACCCGACACCGCTTCCCCTGTTTGAGCTCATTATTTATGCCATAAAAACACTATCTCAATGATAATAACAGGCTTCATTTACAAGCCAGAACATAAAGTACCAGCGCTTAAGATTTCAAAAGGTGGGAGAAGCAGGAGAGAAAAATTTAACAAGTCCTAGAGAGACACAAAACTGCCAAGGTTTATCTCGCAGCTTTTATTCCCTCAAAAAGAAAGAATGGGAGTAGGTGCTAGATTACCAGGATCTTTATTAATAACTGCAAACTTCTACAAGGTTTGGATTGATGAAGTACTCAGAACTTTCTCCATAGTAATTGCTTCCTTATTGACACCTGATTTTTCCTGTGTCATACCATTGCCTCTGTTCAAGATGGGAAGATCTTTTGAGGTAGTGCCCTCTTCCGCTTGCATTTGGTAATCTTCAAATATCAACCCAAGATTCACTCAAGTGGAATCACATTCAGAAAATAAAACATTCCTCAAAATAATATTTATGTGAGTTATTTTACTATACAACATGACTCATAATCTATGGTTTTACCATCAATACTTTTGTAATCTCTCTTTTAATACTTTTGTAATCCCTCTTTTTTCCCAAGAGAGGGAATTCCATTTAGGTCAATAAATAGCTACTCTGCACAGGTGACTTGTGCTCTTCTTGAAAACTAGAAGCTTTCCCAGTTGAATAAGGCAGGGTCTTTACTATTGGAGAGTTTACACCTTGGACAGGTGTTGCACATACAAGAAGGTCTAAATACATGTGGAGAAAGGGTTTAGATAGGGGAGAAATAATGACGACAGAGAAACATGAAAAGGCTTTCTGGACTAGTTGACTCCTCAGTTGTGTCTTTAAATTGATAGTGCTAATCTACTATATTTTTTCATTAAGTGTTATTTAATTCATTTTAGTATAAGAGTAATATGTTTTTTAGGGAAATTTGAGAAAATATAGATAGGTAGGAAAATAAAAGAAGATAAAAAGTAGTTCATTATCTCATCATGCAAAGACACCTGCCATTGATATGTTGGTGTTTTTTTTGAATACCTTTTGCTATTTAGATTTTTATTTGCAAAACTAGATGTATTTTTTAAATAATTTATGTACCCATGTGCTTTTCACTTAAGAATGTGTTGTGAGCATCTTTTCAGATCATTGTACACTCACCTCTATCATTTTAATGACTACAAAATTTTCTTTGTAGAGATTTTTTTATACCTATTTAGCCAGTTTTCTGATGTTGGACATTTAGTATTAACAGTGACATTGCAATTAATAAAGGATATTCAAGATTAACATTTTAGAAGCTAAGCATTTACTCACATCCATGGTGACTGCTTTAGAATAAATTTCTAAAATTAGAATTGCTGGGTTAAAAAACATTTTTTAAAGTTGTTGAGAGACATGGCTGTGTCATCTTTGAGAAATGATCCATCAATCTTCTTGCCCAACAGTGGCACAGGAGTGTGACTTCTTAGACAGACAGTTTATTGACAAGCAGAGTTGATTGGTTTTGTTCAACTGATCAAATAACCTTAGCTGGAGTAATATAAATATTAGGTAGTATTTGAGCTTCCTGTCTAGTTGTTAGTAGCCAAAGCTGGAAAGGAGGTTTGGAACAAGTGTGCAACAAATGAATTTGTTTCTTTTATTCTGTAGCAACAATCAGGTAGAGACAGATGTTTTAAATTTATTTTGTTGGCCGGGCTCCGTGGCTCAGCCTGTAATCCCACACTTTGGGAGGCCGAGGTGAGTGGAGTGCCTGAGCCCGTGGGTTCGAGACCTGTCTGGGCAACTTGGCCAGACCTCATCCTACAATAAATTAAAAAATTAGCCGGGCATGGTAGCATGCACCTGTAGTTCCAGCTACTTGGAAGACTGAGGCGGAAGGATCGCCAAAGCCCAGCACGTCAAGGCTGCTGTGGCCAGGAGCGGCCACTGCATTCCAGTCTGGGTGACAGAGTGAGACTCCAACTCAAAAAAAAAAAAATTGTTATCGTTATTAGCACAATTAAATAATATATGCACATAATAAAATGTGTTCTTTTTAGAATAGCATAAAAAGCTGTAATATACTTTATAAATAAATAGATGTGAGCAAATCTGTAGGATATAATCCAAAAAAAATGGAGTTAGGGTTTTGATACAATCAAATTGACATCTCCTTTTTTCCTACAGGTTTTTGTTTGTTTATAAATTTACAATCACAGTTATGCAAGCTTTTGTGTTCTCATTTATTGCCAATATGTAATTTACTCAACTCTGATCTATACTATTCTGATAGGTGACAAACTGCATCTAATTACAATTTTAATTTGCACTCCCTTAATTATGTGTAAGATTGTACTCTTTTTCACATTTATTGGCCATTTGTATGATTCCTTTTGTATACTGCCTGTTCATCTTCTTTGCCCATTTTTTATTAGATCATTTGTCTTTCTCTTATTGATTTTCAAGAACTTTTTGCATATTAATGAAGTCAACCTTTCTCTGTATTATGTGCTGTGAATAATTCTCCATTAATTGTTCGTGATCATTTTAGGTACTTTTGTCTTTTTGCTAAGTGTCATATAGTCAAATTTACAAAGGCTTTCATGACTTATGTACACCGAACTATTACTGACCAAATGATCCTTAGATAGAAAAAGGAAATTGCTAGAAACATAGACATGAATTAGAAGAATATTACAATGACTTTGATAAGTAGTCAAGACAACTGTAATGATAAAGAAGTGGATAAATATATGTGTATGAGATTCTTCAGAAAATAGACACGGTTAAGAAAGGACAGAGATGAGTAAAAATTAAAAGTAAAATTCCAAGGTTAGAATACAGATGGAACTGGAAGTTGATACATACATTTTCTATAATAAAATTCCCTTGTTTTCTACTCTTCCATGAACTACAAAAAATAGACTTAGAAATAATTTTAATATATTAGACTATTTTCAGTGAACAACACTGCTCTGTTTTTGAAATATCTACCACTTGTTTTCATCTTCTCAGACAATGAGAAATGTAATAGATTAATGTTGGCATAATAGTAGATTGTCCTAGGATGATATTGGTTTTACAACCATGGTATGTTATTATTTATTAATGAATATATTACTGTTATATATCTTTTATAACCTTGTATAGTATTTTTCATAATGCTTATAAAAATAATGATGAGACATTTATTTATGAATGTTTAACAATTATCTCAGACTAAAAACTTTATGAGGACATGGACTGTGTCTGCTTTTTTTCTTTCCCATGTGCCTCTTGCACTTAGCAAAAAGATTGCACATGCTAGACATCCAATAAGTTATTTTAAATTAATAAAACTAACAAATTTCATTCATATAATCATCTTTTAAGTCTGAATAAAGTTTTGATTCTTATAAGATATATTTATGTTCAATAGTTTATTTGGATGTTTAACGTTACAATAACTCCATGGGTTATGTATTATTTCTGTTTTATTGGGGAGGAAATTTAGGCTCAGATATGTGACATGACATTTCCAAGATCATAGAAGAGAGTGAAATAATTACTCCGAGACATGGTTTCCCCAGTGCTTTTTCCACAATGTCATACTTCAAGTTTAGAGTGGTATAAACTTCAGTACGAAAAGGTTAAAAACTTTCTAAATGCTGTCAGACTTGGTAGTTTATAAGAATATATATTTGTTGTGTACAAATAATGAAATGATAATAAATCTTCATTAGATGGTTTATCCAATTGCTATGGTGACTGATACTCAAAGTCAAGGATGTTATTTACTCATAATGTTATTAGGAATACATTGAAAGAATGATACAGGATTTTTATTTTCTGATGTCAGTATTAAAAAATGTAGCCTTGAGTTGGAAAATGAAAAATTCAGGTCAATTAGTAAGACGATCATAGCAATTTATGAGCCACCGTGACTATGTACAATTTTAACTCTGAAGTGGATCAGGCTTACCAAGAGAGTAGACTTTCTTAGGACATTACAAATTGGACAGAAGGTACTTCTTATTTCTGTAGATTCTAACCCATAGGGAAACCTACAACATGAAATTACTCATTTAACAAATACATAGTGAATGCCTGATTTGTAACAAGTACTCTTCTGAAAGAGTCAGGGATTCTGCAGCAGAAAACAGGTGCAAAATCTCTGTCCTTGTGAAGTATACAGTCTAAGAATAACAGAGTAGACAAATGAACACATTAATAAACAAGACCATAACAGCTTCTCATTGTTGCTGAAAATAAAATATATTGGATGATAAATGAGAAAGTAATGGAGTATGGGAGAAGACACAAAATAGATTGGTCAGGGAAATTATCTCTGAGGAGGTGACTGTTAAGCTAGATATGAATATTGGGTAAAGAAAAATATCCAAGGGAAAGCAAAAGGAAAAAAAAAAAAACACACAAAACCAAGGTATTAGAGAAATAGTCAAGGTAAAAAAAAAAAAAAAATTCAAGTGTTAGAAAAATATTGAAAGTAAAGCAAAAAAAAAAAAAAGTCCAGAAAGTTTTATGTTCACAAAACAGAGCAGAGGTTTTGAAGCTAGAGAACAAGAAGCAAAATGGGACACACAGTCAAAAAGGTCAACAGGAGCAGCGTCATGCAGGGGCAAAAGAACAAAATAAGAAGTCTAGTTTTTCTTCATTAAGCAAAAAATCTTTGAAGAGTTTTAAATAGGGATATATTTTCTTTTAATCTACGATGTCTGAGATGGAAAAAGTGTGATGATGTTAAGGCATTAACAAAGTTTGATAAAATCCTTGCTTTAGGGGAAGCACCAAAGTCCAATGGGAATCAGCAAATTTAGAACTAAATCAAACAGAGTTACAAAGGAGGGAGAATAGCCTTACTGTTAGGGATTACTGAAGAGAAAATGTTGCCAAGGGTTAGCTCCTGGAAGCACCAGTGCTTTGAAGAACTTCTTCTAGCCTCTTGTCTCTAAAATTGATCACAGCACATCCTGGCCACTCACCCATAAGAGATTTGAAAATTACCAGTGGGGAATTGGAGAGTTCTATTACAGGATATTCTTTACTAAAATGAGTAAATGAATGAACGAACATACAAGTAAGCAAACAAAGCTACTCTCGGTGTCTCAGTTGAAGATGAGAAATAAATTAAAGTAGTGATTTCCAATTGTGTCTCATCATCAGAATCATTTGGGAAGCTTTGGAAAATTAGAATTTCTAGGTTCCACTTATGCAGAATCTAACCTACTAATCAGTGGAGCTCTGTGCCCAGGAATCTGTATTTTTTAAAGTTCCCATTAAATGTTGATGTTCAGCCAGGTTTATAAACCATTGAATTAAATAAGCTCGCCAAGTCCCTTTCAGTCCAATGAGTCTGTAAATTGTCAAACCGCAGTGAAACCAACATGGGACTATTGCTAGATGTTGTTAATGTGGATTGCCAAACTGTCTCATTTTAAATTTCACTTGAGGAGAAAGCCAAATGATATTAGCACATAAAAAATGTTATTGATTCCAAATTCTCCCAGCTGCTATGGATTGAAGGTATAAATGACATTACATATATGGTCCTGCATATATATGTAACTGTATATATTCTGATTAAAAGTGCAAATGCATCTTCTGGGGAAACTTGATCTATGGTCAAGGCAGAGGGAGAATGTGTTTAAGATGATTATACATTATTTCTATAATACTCCCTGTGTTGTCATTTTGTACAAACTTTTTCTCATTTGCTGCCATGTCTTTTGGCGATAAGTTGTGCTAAGTGATAAGAAAGCTAAAGTTAAGGTATACCATTAATTCAAGGTCATGCAATGAGTCATTGGCAAATAGTTTCCAGTCAAAGTTCTTATATTCTTAATTGTACAATTAGTCTCCCAAGACAAAGAAACAACACAAACTAACAGAAGATAAGTATCTGATGGCTTAGATGGAAATCACACTGTTTTTCTGTATCAGGGCAAACCCTTCTAGGAAAAATGATAGCATCTGGAGGAAGAAGAGTTTTGAAGGTAATGGTTCATAAATATTTTGCTTTTTTCTTTTAAAAAATATTTTGTTTTATTATGCCCTTATATCATAATATTAGTAATTTTTCAGAGAGTAAAACTATACCAATATCAGTCACTTTTTTTTTTCTTAGATATTCTAGGCAAGATAATATATTTTCTTTTGTACATGTGTTCACTACTTGACAGTCTTTCAATAGAACTTGAATGAAAGTGTTTACTCAACAAATGTTGTCAATAGAGTAGTCAATTATGTGCCAACCACTGTAATAAATACTAAATCAGAAATAATGATGAAGACACAATATTTTTTCAAGATCTTTCAAGATGATAAGTCTGTATTTATATAAATGTACAGGACTAGGCAATGCAAGACTAGTCAGACTTTGTTTCTTTCTTCAACAAAGAAAACTTTATTTCTGGGATGGCCACATAACATTTTAATTTCCAAAAATGGCCACAAAAATTTTCCCATTTCACATACTTCCTTTTGGAACATTTTCTGTTGGAGTCCATCTGTCATGTTCTGAATAGTCTGACACATAATGACATATATGTCTTCTGGTCCCCTGTTCCAGCTGAGCTAGGACTTGAAGATGTCCCAGCCCAGGTCCCATACATACAAGAAAAGACACCTCCAGGTGATTCTAGTCACATTAAAAAAAAAATAATAATAGCTAGTACTTATTGGGCTTTTATTATTTGCCAGGCACTGTGCTAAGGGATTTCATAACATACTAATTGCTTGTTTGATTGTTAAAATTAGCATACAACATGTGTTACTCTTTTTAATTTCATGTTCTGGATAATGAAATGGAGACTTATAGAGTATGACTTGCTCAAGATGATATAGCTAATAAATAGTAGAACTGAGACTTAAACCCAAGTATTTTTACCTGTCTCTATGCAGCCACTATATTTTAGCTAAAAATAAACTTAATTTATCAATTTGTACAAGGACCTGGCTGAGTTCTTAACCTATTAAATCCATGAGCATAATAAAGTGGTTCATGTTCTACCCTACAATATTTGGTTGGTCCATTATGCTGCAATAGCTAACTAGAATAAACTTCCTCCAATTCTACTATTAGTTATAACAA
Organism: Carlito syrichta; assembly: GCF_000164805.1. Classification (NCBI taxonomy): domain Eukaryota; kingdom Metazoa; phylum Chordata; class Mammalia; order Primates; family Tarsiidae; genus Carlito; species Carlito syrichta. Next base: position 221,623 of record NW_007260284.1, on the reverse strand, counting down.
AAGATTGTATCTCTCAAGGACCAGTTTATTGGCCATCAGCACAAGAAAGGGACAGTGGCCTTTATAGAGCACCTTTAAGACAAGTGCAGAGAAAGAGAGAACAAGCTAGGTGGTTAAAGAAAATTTATTAGAGGGAAAGGAAAGAAATGCTTGCCCTAAAGAAGAACCAGCAGTCTGTTCTGTGGGGTCTGGTGGTCACATAGCACACATAGTCTTGAGGAAGTAGGTGTTGGTGGTCACATAGCCCCTAGACGTGGCCTTAAGGAAGCAGGCTGGTGCTGGTGGTCATGTAACATTGAGGACGCAGGTGTTGGCAGCAAAATGTCACTTAAGAAAGTGGGGAAGGGTGAGTGGGGGTTGTAGCTCCCTTATAGCACCTACAATTTGCTAGAGTGTTCTATGTGCTTTGCTTTATGGACATTAGACATTTCCATTCTCAACCTCATCCTACAGATATCCACATTTACTTTGAGCCTGGAGAAATGCTCAGAGTTGTTGCCTGCAGTCTTTCTTTTTCCTGGAATGATCTTATAACCTTCACCATTCTCTTTAGACTGCCTACAAAACACTTGTCCTTTGGTGTCATCAACCTAGGTTAAATCTCCCCTGGAAAGTTTCCTGTGATGCTTAAGAGTTAATTAGGTGGATCTTCTGTGTTCCCCAAGCACCATGCACTCAGTAATAGCAAGTATTTTTTAATTATAACCACCTACCTGCCCATTTTCACTGCTAACCTATGTGATCCTTGAGGACAAAATTAAAAATTTGCTCACTCTTTTTTGACAATAAGTTATAAAGTGTTTAGCAAATGAAAATGATCATTGGAAGTTAGAGCTAGTATTCAAGTTCCCAGAATCCTGCTTCAAACATCTTTTATCATCAATTAGTTGTTTTATTTGTGATCAATACAAATTTCCAATTTTTTTTATTGCCATTACCTTCTCTTTTAGTCCCATAATCTTTCATATTTAAAGTCTGGCATAATAGATGACTGATTGGTATTTAGACCAAGAAGAAGGGTGGGGAGGGGGACCAAGGAGGGAGTGATGAATGGTTCAGAGATAAAGCAGACTGATTATGTTCATGGACCCCGGAGTTAGACTATCTTGGTTTAGTACTAGCTACATTATCTTCTATCTTGTGAACTTGGTCAATTTGTTTCATTTTATGAAGTCCTAATTTTCCTTATTTTTACTTTTTTTACCTGTTCCTTGAGTCCCTCTGTTTCCCAGGCCAGAATGCAATAGCATAATCATAGCTACCTCAGCCATGACCTGCTGGGCTCAGGTGATCTTTCTGCCTCAGCCTCTCAAGTAATTGGAACTAAAAGTGCACACCACCACACCTAGATAATTTTTAATTTTTTTTTTTTGTAGAGATGAGGTCTTGCCATGTTGCCCAGGCTGGTCCCGAGCTCCTGGGCTTAGGTAATTCTCTCACTCTGGCCTCCCAAAATGCCAGGATTACAGGCATGGGCCACCACACCCAACCTCATTTTCCTCATTTTTCGTGTGAAGTTAATAGGGATTGTTGGAGAAACAAATGAAAGGATACACACTAAGAGCTTGGCAGTGTGCATAGCTCATGCTAAGCATTTAGTTATTATCAGTGATAGTTGAAACAGTAGTAGCCATAATAGTAATAGCATTAACACCAGTCTGTGATTGAAAGTCACCATTTAGATAGCTTTTTTTTTTCTTTCTGGATCCAAGTCTTGCAGTTTTATGCCTGAGTCACTAGTTTTTTGTTTTTGTTTTTGTTTCCCTTCTGGATCCAAGTCTTGCAGTTTCATGTCTTAGTCACTCTTAATAGTTTCTCTCACTATATTTGGACCATTTGAATGTCTACATTGTTTCACACTAATAATTCAAATGACAGAACAATGATATTTTGGAGTTCCAACATAAAAAGAAGGGGGATTTCAATTTATTGTGCATCTGCTACATGCTAGTTACTTGCTATGGCATGCTATGAGCTAAAAGAGTTTAAATTATAATTTAAACTCTTAAACCTAAAAAAAATATAAGACTGAATTAAAAAATCTTCAGATGATACTATGAACATGGAATTATTGGATATGAAAATAAATATTTCAAAAGAAGTCAAGGTGATGGTAATTCACAGACAATGGACTAGTCCAAAATTCAATAGGAACCTGAAAAATAAGAATAAGGACTTAAATTCATGAGAAAGTTTTCAAGTAGCTCTTTTTCCCCTTGAAGAGTTGATGTTGTCATGAAGTAAGAACCTCTAAAAACAGCATCAAGACTATCATTAATTAGAAATGGAGCCATTGGAGTTAGAGAAAAACTATTATGTTGCTCCTCCCTGGGGTCTGGGTTGGGATGATTCCCAACAGGGTTATTTCTAGTTCTGTGTGAGTTAATTCCAGTGTAATCAACCTCAGTCAAAGAGAGTACAACATAAAGAACAAACAAAAGAAAATTGTTGGGATTACACATAAACTCTCTTTGGACATATGCAGGCTCACAAAACTAATGAGCTTCCCGTTCAGACTCTCCAGTGGCAGTCTATTGTAATAGCCCTAAACATTCTGAGAAAAGTGCTACTGAAGTTGGGGAGAGGGTGACTATTATGGCTGAATGCTGAAGAAGGCAGTTTGATTAGGGAGGAAGGTCTTCTTCCTCCTGCCGGCTGCCTTTCACTGATAGAAAAATGCAAAACCCAGGGAAAGCAAGCCAGATGCTTGGCCCATTTCACCGTCTATAAAATCACAAAGGGGAGGGGGCATGAGAACACATATGCCAGGAGAAATGAGACCTCCCTTGAGGCTTAAATCGGATACTTGTGGAATAATTCAACTGCATTCAAGGAAGGGCAGTAAACATACAAAATTCATTACACACAGCAAATAGAAATAGCACCAAGAAAAGAGATGAATCTGTTGATTACTAATCCTATTGTTTGTAAAGGGAAAGGAGAGATATTTTAGATATATTAAACATTATTCTTCTGTCTGGATATAGCAAAGCAGGGTAATATACTGCAAGATTGTTCACAATTTTAGAAATATCAGAAGTCATTTATGTGTAAAACCTTGTTTGGAAGTCCAAACCTTAAAAACATTTAAAACAGTACAAAGAGAAGGTGAAGGCTCACAGTCGGTTCCCTCTTCTTACTTCCTGGCCCCCACAGTTGCCCTAGAACACACCCTGTCTTGAAAGCCAATTTACTCCAGAAATATAACTTGAATATTTCTTGGGCTGGCTTAACCACATAGTATGTAAGAAATAGTAGGCAGGCTGCTCAAACTTTCTGAGTCTCAGTTTCTTTACCCCCAAAATAACAGTAATGGAAACCTACCTGAAATATGCATAACTTAAAGAGTTAGACAGCTCAGTACTTGGCACCCACCAAGCTTTCAAGCAAAGTTAATTTTCTTTTTAACCACTAAACTTAGCATTGATTTTGCATTCTCTGAAAATCTTCCTTAGTACTTTGGCACACACAAAGCTGTGTCTTCTTTAAATATTATTGCCTTTAATCAGCACATCACTTTACAATGTGGTCATCTTATTGTTATTATTAACAAAAATAATAGTAGGTGTTACTGTTTCATTAATCATGTACTACATCCATATACAACAATCCACCAGAGTAGTAATTTTTCTCGATATAGAGATACAGAAAAAAATGAAGTTGAAAAGTTAAGTAAGGTATTTCATAATTAGCTCAACTATACTCTTGGTGAAAGAGGGGAGAAGGTCATGGTCCAATTATAATACATGGTGGCAAGGTTGATATCTTCAAGGTTAATCAGAACCTACTTTTGTCTAGATTTTTTATCCAGTGAGATCCCATGCAATGAGTGAGACATGTAGTAAAGTGACAACTAAAGACCATCAATGACCTTGTTAGAACTCCCAGACACACAGACTTTACCAACTAGAGTTCCATATCTGAACCTAGATCACAACAATGATTTGAATAATGATTTTAAAAATTCTTCCAAGGCTAACTCATAAACAGAGCATTCTAAATACATAGGAGAGAAGCTAATTTATTATATAATAGGAAACCTTTGGGGCATTAGGACTTCATTTTTCAGAACCGTGGTTGATAAAAGCTGAAGCAGAAAATGTTTTTTTGTACTGCAGGATCAGAAAGGGGACAAAGAAAACAGCACATCTCATCCTGCATGATCAGAAAGGGGTTAAAAATGTCAGAGATTTTGATCATGTGGAATCAGAAAATTAGTAAACATACCCTGAGAACTTATGGTAAGCCTACACTATTCAAAAATCATCTTTATTCTCTTTAATCTAATCTATTGTGCACTCTAACCTAAAGCATATATTTGCTTTTGCACATTTACAGTGCATGCATGTGTGTGAGTGCATTTGTATGTGTATACACAAGAAGCTTCCAATCTCTATGATGACATTGGACCCAGACAAAAGCATTAGTGGTTGAATGAGTTTAGTAGTGTGAGCAAGACTTGGGCCATAAATTATCCCAGATAATCACTAACTCTCAGAAAATGAACCTTGCTTACTAATTCCCAGTACCTACCTGCCTGGAGAATTCCACAATCACCATATATTGTGAAGAAAATGATATGTTTAATCAGTATTTGCATTGTGCACACTGACAGCTAGAATGTAAACCTATGGTCCTTTGAGCAGGGACCACAGATGAGTCTCATGGTAATGTTGCTTGTAAAGTGACTTGATAATTTTCTGCTGTTCCTGGCACTAATGAACTATTTATTTCTCAAGTTAAGCAATGAATCAGCATGAGGTTTGAGAAAGAGATTTGTTCTAAGAGAGAAGAGACCTAGCCTCTTTCCATTCCAGACAGACACGTGTGAGGTGCCATATGCATAACATTTACTTAATACATATGTATTTAGGTGAATTGAACTTGACTGGCTATGACCTTCAATGACTTTAATAGTAATGACATGATATTTTCTATTAAACTACATATTTATTTGCTTGTCTGTTTATTGTCTATCTCTTTTCCTAGAATATATACTGCATGAGTTTAGGGTTCTTGACAACTTTCTTTACTACAGTATTCTCAATACTTAGGATGGTTCCTGGTCCCTAGTAGGTGATCAATACATATTTGTTAGATGAATGAACAACGTTTCATTGAACTTTTAAAAAGTTCCAGGCACTGTGCTAAGCAATTTAATATATATTATGCCACCTGATCACGCGTGCCTAAAACTTTAATGTGCATATACATCTCCTAAGATCTTGTTAAAATGCAGATTCTGTTGAGTAAACTAAGAGTAGGGTTTGAGATTTTGGATTTCTAATAGGCTTTCAGGCAATGACAATACCGTTGTTTCATGTACCATATCTGTAGTAGCAAAGATCACATTCTCATTCCACCTCATCACATAGGTATTATTTCTTCATTATTTTTCAGAGAAGAAAATTGAGATTTCTAGATGTTCAACAATTTATCAAAGGTGACACAGCTAATAAGTAGAACAATCTGGTAAAAAATAAACGCTAACCCTACATCCATTAAACAATCCCTCCCCATTTCATATTTCCCCCAACCATTGTCAATAATTAATCTACTGTCTCTATGAACAAGTTTATTCTGAATATTTCATAGAAATTAGATAATATGTTATATGACCTTCAGCTCCTAACTTTTTTCAGTCAACACAATGCTTCAATGTACCTCTGTTCTCCTCATTTCTCTTCCTGACTGAGTGGTATTCCGTTGTATGATTATAGTACCACATTTTGTTCTATGCATCAGTTGGAGCAGTTAGGCTACTTCTACCTTTTGGCCATTGTGAATAGTCATGGTGTAAACATTCTTATATAGTTTCTGCTTTTTGTTTTTGTTTGTTTGGTTTTTAGAACACCTGTTTTCAGTTCATTGTATTATATATCTAGGAGTAGAATTGCTGGCTCACTTCGTAATTTTATGTTTAATTTCTTGAAGAAATGCCAAATTGTTTTCCACACTGGCTGAGCCATTTTACATTCCCAGAAGCAATGCATGAGAGTTCCAGTTTTTCATATTCTTATCAACATTTCTTATTTTTTATATTTTGATTATAGCTACCATAGTGGGGGTGAAGTGATATCTCCTTGTGATTTCGATTTGCATTTTCCTAATGTCTCATGGCAGCATTCAAGGTCTTAACCAAACCCCTGAACATGATGAAATGTTAGAATTCTTTTTTTCCCCACAGTTCAGACCTGCTCCTACCTGTAAGCCTGTATTAGAAAAGGTGAGGTTGAATTGTTCACATCTTCTCTGTTTTTCTACGAAGCATTTTGCCTCCTACTTCTCAGAAGACTCCCTCTCTCTAAGTGATGCTTGGAATTACTTACTCAGCCTCTGCCCACTCACCTTCAGCTTGAGGCTGGGCTCCCATCCCCTCTAGGTGTCCCATAAAACAAGATTCAAGATTTATGCATCTCAGCTTTTCTTTTCTGGTACATGGAAAATACTCCTGCATTCTTTCCTTGATCATCTCAGAAAGTTTGTGCTGAGCTCACTGTGACAGCACTTTCATTGTTTTTCTATCAAGGCTGTTGGCCAGCCCATGGTCACCTTCTACTTAGCTTGGGAAAAAGTCATACTTTATGCTATAGTGTTCATTAGCCACAGGGATACACATATCAAGTTCTCTGGGTGATTCCAACAAAACCTATTCTCTTTAGGCTTTGGGTAAAGTAAGTCACCCCTACACCCGTCACTCTCCCCAGGGTCTGAAAGGAAATTGAGCATCACAGCACTGCAGGGACTCCCTATAAAGACATCCCTTTGCAGATTTCCCTACTTCCCACACTCTCCTGTTAATGTCCATCTTCTGTTTGTAGAATCTAAAACTTGTGAAACCCATTACCTTACTTTTACTTTATAAATTATTTATGCATTATACATATGACCATATTCAGGATGTGTTGCACACTTACCTTGCTACAGGCTCTTGTTATGGGCTGAATTATGCTCCTCCTTAAATTCATATGTTGGGATTCTAACCTCCAGAATCTCAAAATGTGATTGTTTTGGAAGATAGGGCCTTCAAAGAGGTGATTAAGTTAATTAAACCAAGGCCTTAAGAGTGGGCCCTAATCCAATCTTTCTGGAAGAGGAATTCTTATAAGAAACAAAAAAAGGATACTGGGGATTCATGTTCACAGAGAGAAAAATCATGCAACAAGGCAGCTAGAGGGTGGCCAGCTGCAAGTCAAGGAGAGAGGCCTCAGAGGGGTCCAACTCTGCTGGCACCTGGGTCTTGGATTTCCAGCCTCCAGAACTATGTCAAAACAGATTTTTGTTATTTAAGCCACTCAGTCTGTGATATTTTGTGTTGGTAGCCCTAGTAAGTTAACACAGCTTTTCTGAAAACGTAGGTAGGAAGTGGCCCATTCCAACAAACATCCTACTATACATAGGAAGCGTAGTGATCACTGGTGCTATAGACTGAATATTTGTGTTTCCCTCCACCCTGAATTCCCACATGGAAGCCTAACTCACAATGTGATGATACTTGGTAGTGGAGACTTTAGGAGGTAATTAGCTCATGAGGGTGGGATGCTCATGAATGGGGTTAATGCTCTTATAATAAGAAAAGATAGGAGAGAGCTTTCTTCTTTTTTCTTTTTTTCTGCTATGTAAGCATAGCAGGAGGTGATGGCTATCTGCAAACCAGGAACCTTGCCTTCACCAGACACTGGATCTACTGACACCTTGTTTCTAGGACTTTCCAGGCTCCAGAACTGTGAGATATAAAGGTTTTAGACACCTAGTCTGTGGTATATTTGTTACAGCTGTCCAAACTGACTAAGACAACTGGCTCTGGATCCTGTATCTTTTATTTGCAACTGGCTTTAACCTTTCTTAGTTGAGTACCCTTGAGCAGTTTTTTAAAATTATTACCACCTGCATAAAATGGGAATACAAATGGGGAAATTGTGGTCATCTTTCTTTATTAGCATGCTTTAAATCAATACACAACCACTTATTTGCTCACATGAGTCTCTCTACAACTTTGAAGGATTGTGAAGTTCAAATGAGAGAATCCATATGAAAAAGCTTTCTAAATTCTGAAGTGTTATAAAAATGCTCATTAATACAATCACAACATCACAAAACTGTTAATGGGAGGGAGAGGAAATCAATTGGTGTATGATTTTGTTTTGAGCACCGGGTCAGGGTATAAAGTGGCATACACGCCCCTCTGCCTGTCAGCAACCAACAATTAATCAGTCTCAGGGTATTTTTAAACATCGGGAATCATGTATTTTCCATTCATCAGCTGGAAGACTGCCATCCAAAACAGCCGGCATCAGCTACCAGCTGAATTAATGCTTGCTGCTACTAAGAATACAATTCCTCCACCCCTTCCTTTACTTCTACTAGCTCATACAAAGCAGCCAAGATAAAATCCCTGGAGTTGAACTTGGGCATATGTGTGAAGCTTAAAACTCTGACTCCGATATCTACAGGATCAAGAATCCATCATCTATTGAATATCTATATGGGCTAAAAAGTGTTCTAGACATTGTACATGCATTTTCTCACATAACACTCACAACAGGTCTTTGAGGAAGGGGTTAATAACTTTAACTTAACTTTAAGTAAACTGAAACTTAGAGAGATCAGAGACTTTCCATATGCTCATTTGACAAGTTATTAACTGAACACTTTTGCTTTCATAAGTGCTGAGTATATGCTAGAGAATGCAACATAGAATTTGTAATCTTAATGGAATAGATAATAAGCAACGAACAAGCAAATATATATATTGAGTTCTGTAAAGGAAATTTATGAAATAGTCATTTATAATATGGACCTTAAGACTCTTAGCAAGGGAGCAGAAAACAAACACTGATTTACTTTCCTTGAGGGAACTTCAAAAAGGAGGGGTTAAAGTTAAGGTGGGTGGATGAGAAGGTGTACTTAATCAGAAAATTGAAGGATAAAAAGTAACTATCCAACCAAAAGCATGACATGAAGACAAAGTCCTAATGATACAACTTAAACCTTTGAATTTGGCCATGAAATATCCTTATATTTTTCTGGTATAGGAATTGACACATAATCTTTTATACTCAAGTTGAAGTTAGGAATCTTAATATAGATCCAAGGACAGAAGAGCCAAATTGTAAGACCTTTTCGTGACACTTAACAGCTGGTGTCTTGAGGAACTTCATTTCAACTTTCTGAGATTCAACTTTCAAAACTATTTTCTTAAACTTACTGTGCTGTTCTGAAAATCAGTAGAATAGTATGTGAGAGATGCTTTTGAATGTGCTTCACAAATGTAAGAGATTACTGAAAACACCAGCAACTTCCTGTAGGAAAACAATTGTGATCCATGTCTGTCACTCAACTAATTTTAACTCTAAAGGCTAATCATCTTGTAGAAGAGTTTATCAAGTCAGAGTCTTAATAACAGCTCTTATCTCAAACCTTCCGACAAACTAGTTAGCTCCAAACTGCTCCTCACATAAGGAACATGCCACCTAGTCTCACATTTCTCCCCTCATATCGTCATGCCCTCTCTATAGTTGTCAACTTCCATTATCTTAAGAATTATGAGGATTGAGTATTCAGATTTCAAAACCCAGTTTCTGAGTTACTGGCCCTGAAATTCAGTAACCCAACTGAGCCAAGGAAATATGTGTGTATTGAACAAGCATCACAGTTGACTCCTTTGATCAGTTTATTTGGAGAAATACAATAGGCCATTGGTCCTCAAATGTATGCACACATAAGCATCACCTCAGAAGCTTATGAAAAAATAAATTCATGACAACAGTCTTTAATAAAATTTCTAATTTAGTGAGTCTGGAGCACCACCCAGAAGCTGCATTTTTAATAAGCATTCCCCAGTTATCAAATGTGGTTCCATTGTTCAAATGTAAAGAAATATGTTTATGGTCCAGAATGGAATGAATCATCATCTCTTGCACCCTCTGAATGATCACCTTTATGTCTTTTCCTTCACAGTTTCCTATCAGTCCAATTCCACTTCTTGCAAATAGTCCTAGAATTATTGCCTTTTCCTGCATTGCCCTAGAATTTTCTAAAGTATTTTGGGAGAGATACAGGCATTCTGAAGACACTCCATCTTGTGGCATGAATTATTACTAATTAGATATTCAGGGAAAAGTGAAAGTAAAAAGGGATGCATTGAGGAAGGGACAAAGGAAATAAACAGGACAAATTTTGTTTTAAGTGTCAGAAATGGATATGGATATCAAAAGGTTCTGAAGTCAGAAAGTTCAAATGTGAAGCATCTCCTCCTAAAAATAAGTAAGCCTCTTCTCTGATAGTGTAAGATATCTGTACATCGCTACAAACATTTCTGGTTTCTTAGAATAGGAGGGAAAGATATTTAGGTAATCCTGAGATATTCTGCAGGGACTCTCAACTCACACTTATTATAAGGATTGTAACTGTTTGAGGAATATATATTTTCTTCTCCAAAGTGGAAACCGGGGAAAAAATGAACAAAAGAAAGGGGCAAGTGGAAAGAAATAAAAAACATTTATTCAAGAAAGCTATAATGTTTCTCCAGATTGAATGCAGCCAGTATCTGACTTTTCTGAATCATTAAACCTCCCAATTGCCTGTGTGCAGCATCTCCAACTCAGCTACAATCATCAGGGAGAGAAAACGTGCCTTAGAACAAATGTGTAAAGTCAGTACCAGAGGGATTTTAGGGTGGGTATAGAGGATGGTGATACGTGAGGATAATGGCCACCTGCCAGTTCATACTGCCTGCCAATAAAATTTGCTCAGGATGAGTGCATCAAATTTTGTCATCAGTGATGCCAGGGGCAATGCCTGGTGACACTTCCATGCAGCCGCAACTGGGCTCCCCTTTCTGGAAACTCTCCTTATCCTGTCTTTTTTAAGGTCTTCTGAAGCATGCGAAAATAGGGTCTGAGTTCATCTGCTTACTTTGACTTCTTTCTCTTCCTGCTTTGCTTCCTGCTACCTATGAAGACAATTTAAGAATTGTTTCTGGTTCAGAGCAAAGAATTAAAAACTGGGTGATCCACCCAAATGATCCTTTTGAAAATACATTTATGTTTGTATCATGTACATCACTGGACACCCTTTGTTTTCCATCCCTAATGGATTTACAATTTTGAACAGCCCCCAAAATTCTTGTCATAAAAACTTACCAAATGTCCTTCAAGGATGTGTAAAATCTAGACTCCATGACTGTTGAAGCTTGTCCATCTTCCACTCAGTCACCATATATCAGATCCCTTTAGCTGTCACTCTTTACTTAAGGCTCAGTCAAAATTTTATTTCCTCAAAAAACTGTCCCCAGTACCATGCAGGCCCACTGTGGGAAGCTTAGGGTCACTTAGACCTTGTATTTCTCCTTTATAGTCTTATCACAATTATAATTAAAGTAATGGCAATTATGAAATTTGTTGTTTAATGATGATTGTTAAATTCTCTAGTAGAATGCTAACTCCATGAAGATAGAGAACTACTCTTGTGTTTAGCATCTCTTGAGTTTGGTAGCGTGTCAAGGGCCCCATAAACAGTTTTTGAATGGCATTTACAAGAAGACCCTCCATTTTGGTATCATTTGGTGCTCATTTATAAATGCACATCAGTGAGTAGAAAAGTGGGAGGCCTTTCTGATCTTCAAATTCTAAGCAGAACTGGCAAAAACTTATAATCAAGGGCCTTGGATGTCCAAATACACTTATTCCCAAAACATTTCTGCATATTTTTATAAATTATTTTTATTTGGGAAGAATCTCAACCTTCAATTGTTATTTCCTGACCTGCTCTTCCTTGTACCAGGCCAAACATTTAGCTGAAAGATTCAATTTATAAATAGATAGACTTACCTAAAGCATTTCTGAATATGGACAAGATTACTGATGATTTCAAAGGTTGGAAGGAAGCAAGCAAGTGTTTACATCACAGCAATACAAGCAACCTTCAAAGCTTCCGGCCTTTACCCACGCCATCATTACTCCTCCACCCCTAATCCATTGAGTATGTCTTCTCTCTCTTTCTTTTCTCTTCTCCCAGTCTCCCATAATATTTTTTTCGAAATACTTTTTCTCCTTATTCATATTCCCTACTTGATGTCAGATATCCCAAATAAAATACCCTCCTATGTTTTCAACAGATATATTTCTCCTCTCTTTTAATGCTGTGACGTATTGCAAACGTGAATCTGACCTAATTGAAGTAGTATTTCCAGTTACTTACCCAACAAAAATAGTCTCCTTCAAAAGATTCATTCTTAGATAGTAAGATAGTGTTTATTGATTTCATCTTATTGTTATCTCCTACTTAAAAATTTAAATTTGTGTCATTTTTTCTTCCCAAATGGCTTATAGTATAAAAATCTGAATGAATTCTTTCAAGTAAAAAGTAAAGTGATAATAAAATCACATAGAAGATACAGAGCAAAGAAGACAGAAATTTGGGTTAACATCTTTTTGGCTCTATAACCTATGGAACTGCAGGTGAGTTACATAAACTTTCTAACATTCCATTTCCCTATCTGTACGATGAGAATAATAATGCTTCTGAATTTTTCAGTTAAATGAAATAATAAATCACTTCATTGTTTAAGCTAATTTAAAATGGTTTGTTCTTTGCCATCAAAAACTTGACAGATAACCCACTTTTATTAACTCATGTGTTTATATACTCTTTTTCTCTATTTCAGCACCATCTCAGACACTTGATTATAATTTTATCATTATTCTTACTTTAGAAACAAGATCTCACTCTGTTACTGGGGCTATAGTGAAGTAGTGTGATC
>NW_007260284.1:177795-208672 GCF_000164805.1 Carlito syrichta | reverse complement strand
TTAAAAATAATGTTATGATTACATATATGTCTACATTCGCATACATGAAACTTGTTTTCTCATTGTATATCTAATTTCCTCTCCGTGTCACATTCCAATCACACTAGAATTTTCCCCTTGATAAGCCACTCTGTCTTATTACATAGCAGTTCCACAAGGAGTAGAATTCACCTTAAACCCTAATCTGTTGGAAAATGTGTGACATTCCCATGGTCTTAATGTTAATTCACAAAGGCTCAGTTAGAGCTAACACAGAATCTTTTATTTGATAGTGGTGGAAACCTACCTGGTCTATTACTTTGTTCTGAATAAAAAGGCTTGAAGTCTTTATTGCAAATGGTAGCCATCTCACAGCCATGAGGAAGCCCAGTCTGAAATGAAGCCGACATTGGGATGAAGGCAGAGCCAAGAAAGCCACACACACAAAAATGCAGATTAAATCCTTGACCAAATTGTGCCTAAGCCCATATATTTTTTAGTTTTTCCGTTATGAAAAATAATCAGTTCTTCTTTATCACTGAAGTTAATCACAAGTAGTTATAACAACAACCAATCAAAAGCAAGCTAAATAATATACTCACATTATCTGTGTGATGATATATAATATACTCACATTACCTGTGTGATGATATCCTTCCATTCAATTTTATTGGCTTGCAATGATATCTGTGTTTGCAATAATATCTGTTTTTATTATCTGCTAAGTCTAGACTACTCTCGTTGATCTACTTTTATTGAATATTGAAACTTTCACCTAACTTACATTTTCAAATGAATATAAAATCATTTAATTAAGTTTCAAAGATAAGATGATTTGGACCCTAACTTAAATCTAAAAATCAAGGTTAATAGACAATTTCCCAATATTTTTTCTTCCCATTCAGGAACCTAGTGTATCCAACCATTTAATCAAATCTTCTTTTAAATTCTCCCTAATATGATTTTATAGATTTATTTATGGCTGCATATTGCCTATTCAATTTATGCCTTAGTATTTCACATTTTATTGCTATTATGAAAGGATTTTAAAGTATGCTTTCCAAATGGTAATTGTTATTATGCTAATATTCTTCTTGGCAGTTCCAAGTAGTTTGCAGATGCACAGGACCTTGGAAGCAAACCACCTGGATCTAATCATGGATCAGCTACTAACTACCTTTATGTCCTTGAGCAATTTACTTACCCCTGTGTCTCAGAACCCCAATCTGTAAAATGGAACATGCCTAATAGGAATGCTATGAATATTAAATGAGTTAGTACTCTGAAAACACTTAAGATAGTACCTGACACATAGTAAATCTATCAATCTTTGCTACCATTATTTCACGCTGTCATTTTTCTAGTTGCTGTTATCCACTTTATTACTTTTCATTGTTTTTTAAAGCAGACCTTGGATTGATATTTGCAACCCTTATTCTCTTTCTCTCTTTCTTACTCTTTATACACACACATCTCCAACACAACTATTCTCCCTTTAAAACTTTTCTATTAATACATTTATAAGAATGTATAAAATCTAAAAATTGCAATAGTAATGATGTTGGTCATGGTATTTTAGTTATACATGTAAAGATAATTTCTATGTACTTTCTTCATTGAAATCATATTCATAGCATTTGGTTTTAGAGTGGCCCTCCTTGTTATTTTAAAGATAAATTCCCCCACTTTTTTTCTTTCACTTGTCTTTTCCTTCTTCATTACTTCCCAAGCTGAATGTATGTATTTTACTGTAAAAAATTTAAACAATAACAAAAGATAAAAAATAAAAGTTGAGACTTCCTCCTCAGAACTGACTCCATCATTTCTTTCTTCCACAAAATTTACCTATTAAAATTTAGCTGTGTATTTGTTTGCAAATATTTGTACACTAATATAATTGGGAAAATTTTATTTTCTTGAAAATAACTTGTTCTAACTTCCCATTTTTATACAAGCTGATTTATAAAGTGCTTTAAATTGCTGCATAATACTTCATGATAGCTGCATAGTATATAATTTTTTTAACCATCTCCACTTTTCATTAATAAAAATAATGCCATAGTGACTACCTTTGTATGTATTATTTGCATATGGAAATGATTCATGTAGGAAGGAAATCTAAAGGTTTTACTGAGGACAAAATGAATAGGTTAATTTTTATCTGACAAATATTGATACATTGCTTTCTGAAAATTTTTTGACATTTACATTTCAGTCCATTTATTTTCTTAAGTTGACACATAAAACTTGTATATATTAATTGTGTATACCATGTTGCTTTAGACTATATTGTGTTATATTACTGTTAAAAATTTTAGAATCATTGGGTACATGTGAGGATTTGCTACACAAGTATATTGCATGAACCTTTCTAATGGTGGTGATGGTAATCATTGGGTCATCTGGTGTCCCTTATCCCACCAGCCTTCCTCTTTATCAGTGCTCAGCACCTGTTACTCCAGTTCTTGTGCCTGTATGCCCGATGTTTAGTACCAAATTTGAGTGAGAACATGTGATATGCAGATTTTTTTTGTGACAGTTCACTTAGGATTATGATCTCCATCTTCATCCTTGTTGTTGCAAAGGATATCATTTTTTTCTTTGTGGCTGTGTAGTAGTCAATCATGTACATAGTATCACATTTTCTTTATCTGTTCCACCTTCAATGGTCATCTGAGTTGGTTCTATGTTTCTGCCATTATGGATGGTGCTGTAATAAGCACAGGCATGCAAGGTGTCTTTTTTCTTGTAGAGTGATTTGTGTCCCTTTGGTTATATACCCAGGAATCTCATGAGATTCCTGGGTCAAATGGTAATTCTATTTTAATTTTTTGAGGTAGGTCCAAACAGCTTTCCACAGAGGTTGAACTAGTTTGCACCTCTAACAACAGTGTTGAAGTGTTCCCTTTTCTTCATAGTCTCACCAAAAGTATTTTAAAAATAATATCATCCTAACAAGTGTGAGTTGGTATCTCATTGTAGTTTTCATTTGCATTTTTCTGATGATCAATGATGATAAGCATTTTGTCATGTTTCTTGGCTGCTTATATGTCTTCCTTTGAGAAGTGTCTATTCATGTTCATTGCTCACTTTTTAATGGGGTTATTGGGGTTTTTCCTGTCAATTAGTTTCAGTTTCTTACAGATCCTGAACGTTAGGTCTTTGTCAGATTCATAGCTTGAAATTTATTTTTCCCATTTTGTTGGTTGTCTTTTTGCTCTCTTGATGGTTTCTTTTGCTGTGCAAAAACTTTTTAGCATGATATGGCCCCAGTTGTCAATTTTAGTTTTTTCTGCACAACAGTTGCAAATCTTCAAAAGCATTTTGGAGACTTGACCATTAATTAATTTCCTAGGACAATGTACAGGAGCATGTTCTCTGGATTTTCTTCTAAGATTCTTATAGTTTGAGGATTCACATTTAAGTTCTTGATATATATTGAATTAATTGGTGTATATGCTGATAGGATAAGTATCCAGTTTCATTCTTGTGCATGTGGTTAGCCAGTTTTCCCAGCACCACTTGCTAAATAGGGTTTCCTTTCCCCAATGTTTGTTTGTGTTAGCTTTGTCAAAGAAGAGTTGGTGGAAGATCTGTGGTTTTATTTCCAGATTCTTTATCATGTTCCATTGGTCTATATGTGTATTTTTGTACCCGTACCATACTATCTTGGTAACTGTAGGAAAAGGTAAATTTTGAAAGTGTGATACCACCAGCTTTATTCTTTTTGCTGATGATTGCCTAAGCTATTCAGGCTCTTTTTTCCTTCCATATGTACTTAAGTATTTTTTCTACATCTGTGAAATATGTTGCTGGTAGATTTATGGGGATTATACTGAATCTGTAGATTGCTTTGGGTAAAATGGACATGCTTTGGGTAAAATGGACATCTTGCTAATATTGATTCATCCAGTCTATGGGCTTGAGATGTTCTTTCATTTGTTTGTGTCATCTTTGATTCCTTTGAGCAGAATTTTGTAGCTCTCATTGTAATGATCTCTCATCTCTGGTTAAATGAATATTGAGTATTTTTTCTGTGCCTATTGGGAATGAGATTGTGGTTTTCAGCCTGCTTGTTGTTGGTGTATAGGAATGAAACTTTTTTTTTTACATTGATTTTGTATACCAAGGCATTACCAAAGCCATTTGTCAGTTCAAGGAAGTTTTTGGAAGAATTTATAGGATTTCCTAGGTATAGAATCATATCATCTGTGAATTGGGATAATTTAAATTTCTCTTTTCCCATTTGTATACTTCTAATGTCTTTCTCCTGCCTGATTGCTCTAACTAGGAATTCTAGTATTATATTAAATAGGAGTGTTGAGAATAGATATCCTTGTATTGTTCTAGTTCTTTGGAAAAATGTTTCCAGCTTCTGCCCACTAAGTATGATGTTGGCCGAGTTTAGTGACTCAGCCTGTAATCCCAGTGCTTTGGGAGGTCGAGGTGAGTGGACTGCCTGAGCCCGTGGGTTTGAGACCCACCTGGGCAACTGGGTGAGACCTCCTCTCTACAATAAATAAAAAATTAGCTGGGTGTGGTAGCATACACCTATAGTTCCAGTTACTTGGAAGGCTGAGGTGGAAGGATCGCCAGAGCCCAACAGGTCAAGGCTGCGGTGGCCGGTAGCATGCCACTGCACTCCAGTCTGGGTGATAGAGTGAAACTCCAACTCAAAAAAAAAAAAAAAAGTATGATGTTGACTGCAGGTTTGTCAAAGATGACTCATTATTTTGAGGACTGTTTTTTTGATGTTAAAAGTTTTTGGATTTTTTGAAGAAGAGATGTTGGATTTTATCAAATGCTATCTCTGCATCCATTCAGATAATCGTGTGCTTCTTGGTTTTACATCTGTTTAGGTGGTAGATTACATTTATTTATTTGTGTACTTTAAACCAATTGAATTCCAGAGATAAAGAACATCTGGTCATCATGAAGGACCCTGTAATATCTTGTTAGATGTGATTTTCTAGTATCTTGTTGTTAATTTTTGCCTCTATGTTCATCAGGGATATTAATCTCTTTGATGTGTTTTTGCCACTTTTTAGTATCAAGATGATATTGACTTTCTAGAATAAATTAGGGAGGATTCCTTTCTTGCCAATTGCTAGAGAAAGCTTCAGTAGGTTTGGTATCAGTTTTTCCTTGTGCATCTGGTAGAATTCAGCTGAGAAATCATCTAACCCAGGGAATTTTTTGGCAGGGCTGTTTCTCATCATAAAATTCATTTGTTGGATTGTTATCGATTTATTTATGGTTTCAGTTTCCTCCTGTTTTAATTTTGTAAGGGTGTGTGCTGTCAGGAATTTCTTCATTTCCTCTAGGTTTTCTAACTTACTCACATACATATGTTTGTAGTAATCTCTGATAATCTTCTGTATTTCTTCAAGGTCAGTTGTAATTTCACCTGTTTTGCTTTTGATTGTGTTTATTTGAATTCTCTCTCTCTCTCTTTCTCTCTCTCTCTGTCTCTCTCTCTCTGTCTCTCTCTCTCTGTCTCTCTCTGTCTTGTTAATCTGGCCAGAGGTCTAACAATCTGATTTATCCTTTCAAAGAATCAGTTTTTGACTCATTGATTCTTTCTTTCTTTCTTTTTTTTTTTTGTCTTTATTTCATTAAATTTTATTTTGATTTGCATCTTCTAATGACTTTGGGATTGGATTGCTCATGTCTTTCTAGCTCCCTGAGGTGTGATGTTAGACTGCTTATTTGAGATTCCTTTGTTTTCTTGATGTGTGCATGCAATGTTATAAACTTCCCTCTTGGCATCACTTTCACGTTAGCACATAGTTTTTAGTGTATTGTGTTTTTGTGTGTGTTTGTTTGTTTCAAGTAGTCTTTTTATTCCTGTCTTGATTTCTGTGTTAACCCAAAGTCAATCAGATACATATTGTTTTATTTCCATGTATTTGTGTGTTTGGGGAGATTCCTTTTGGTGATAATGTATATTTTTATTCTGCTGTGGTTGAAGAAGATGTATGTGTGTGATTTCAACCTTTTAAGTTTGGTTCACACTTGATTGTGTCCAAGAATGAGATCATATAGTATACTCCATGTGTTGATGAGAAAAGTGTGTATCTTGTGACTGTTGGGTGGAACGTTCTGTTGAAGTTTATTAGATCCAATTGCTCAAGTGTCAAGTTAAGATTCTAAATTTTTTGATTAGTATTCTACCTCAATGTATTTAAAGCTGTTAAACAGTTTATCTGTCAAAAGCTGTTATCAGGGTACTGAAATCTCTGGCTATCATTTTATGACTGTCTATGCCCACACTTAGATTAATTAGCATTTTTTAAAAATCTGGGTACTCCTATTTGGATGCACAGACATTTAAGGTAGATATTCCCTGCTGGTGAGTTGAGTCATTTATTATTGTATAATGTCCTTTTGTATTCTTTTTAACTTTTAGTGTTTTTGTTTTTTGTTTTTATTTTTAAATTGTGGGGTACATTTCAGGATTAGTTATTCAAATATTCACTGTGCAGATACCCTTGTTGATGAGGTGTGTCCCCGCTGCCCCAGGCAGATATCAACTAAGGTCAATCTCACCTCTCTACCCCCCACCCCCACAGTCTCCCACTACTGTCAATCCTTTTCTTACAGGATTAAGGTAGTTGTTCAAGGTCCACTTATGAGTGAGAACATGTTGTACTCAGATCTTTGTTTCTGTGACAGATCACTCAGTATTATAAACGCTAATTCCATACAGGTTGCTGCGAATTTCATGATTTTGTTCTTCCTTATGAGTGTGTAATATTCCATTGTGTATATGTATCACATTTAAAAAAATCCAATCCTCTTTTGATGTGCAGCATGGTTGGTTCCATGTTCTTGCTATTGTGATGCAATAAACATACACGTGCAGGTACCTTTTCTATAGAGTGATTTGGGTTCTTCGGGTATATTAGTAGGGGGATTGCAGGGTCATATGGAAAGTCAATTTTTAAAACTTTTAGGAACTGTCACACTGATTTCTACAGAGGTTGAACTAGTTTACACTCCCATCAACAGTGTAGAAGTGTTCCCCTTTTGCCACATCTTCTCCATCATGCTACTTTTTGAGTTACTGATAGTGGCCATTCTGACTGGAGTTAGGTGGTATCTCAGTGTAGTTGTTTTATATATATACATTTATTGTAGAGATGAGGTCTCGCCAAGTTGCCCAGGCTGGTCTCAAACCCACGGGCTCAGGCAATCCACTCACCTCAGCCTCCCAAAGTGTGGGATTACAGGCTGAGCCACCGAGCCCAGCATTCAGTGTAGTTTAATTTGCATCTCCTTGATGATTAGTGAAGCTGAACATTTTTTCAAGTATCTGTGGGGGCTGCTTGTATGTCACCTTTTTAGAAGTGCTTCTTCATGTCTTTTGCCCACTTTGTAATGGGGCTGTTTGTTTTTTTTTTCTTTTCAGCACATTTGAGTTCCTTGTAGATCCTTGATGTTAGACTTTTGTCAGACATTGAGCTGGCAAATATCTTTTCCCAGTCTGTGGACTGTTTCTCTGCTCTCTTGATGGTATCTTTGGCTTTGCAGAAGCTTGTCAGTTTATGAGGACCCTCTTGCTTATCTTATCTCTCATGGCATGGGGAATTCAGGTTTTGATCAGGAATTGGTTGCCAGTTCCAACTTTCATAAGAGTGTCTCCTGTATTTTCTAAGGTTCTTATAGTTTAAGGTTTTATGTTTAGGTTTCTGATTCATTTAGAGTTAATCTTTGTCTATGGGGATAGGTGGGGGTCCTGTTTCAATCTTCTCCATGAGGTCAGCCAGTTTTCCCAGCACCATTTATTGAATAGGTTCTCCTCTCACCAGTAGTTGGTAGAGGAGGATTTATTGAAGATGAGTTGGCTGAGAAATTGAGGGTTTGCTTTTGGGATCTCAGTTCTATTCCATTGGTCTGTATGCCAGTTGTTGTACCAATACCAGGCTGTTTTGATTATTGTAGTTTTATAATAAAGTTTAAAGTCTGGGAGGGTGACACTTCCTGCTTTGTTTTATTTGCTGAGGATAGTTTTGGCTATTTGTGGTGATTTATGTTTCCATGTGAATTCCTGTATTGCTTTTTCTAGGTCTGACAAGAATGATGCTGCTAATTTGATGGGTATTGTGTTGAATGCCTTAGGTAGAATGGACATCTTAACAATGTTGGGTTTTCTAATACATGAGCATGGAATGTTTTTCCACTTGTTTATGTCACCTTTGATTTCTTTGAGCAGTGTTTTGTAGTTCTCACTGTAAAAATCTCTCACATCTCTGGTTAGGAAGATGCCAAGGTATTTCTTTTTTCTTTTCTTTCTTTTTTTTTGTGGCTATTGTGAATGGAATTGTGCTTTTTATTTGGGTTTCTGTTTGTTTGTTATTAGTGTTTAGAAATGCGATTGTCTTTTGCACATTTATTTTATACTCTGAGACTTTGCCAAAGTCCTTTATCAGTGCAAGGAGGTTTTTGACAGATTCTCTTGGGTTTTCAAGGTATACAATCATGTCATCTGCAAAGAGAGATAACTTGACTTCCTCTTTTCCTATTTGCATACCCCTGATCACTTTCTCTTCTCTGATTGCTCTAGCTAGTACTTCCAAAACTATGTTGAACAGGAGGGGGTTATAGTGCATATCCTCGTCTTGTTTCAGTTTTCAAGGGAAATTGTTCCAATTTCTGTCTGTTTAGTAGTATGCTGTGGTTTTTTCATAGTTGGTTTTTTCGTAGTTGGCTCTTAATATTTTGAGGTATGTTCCATCTATACCTAAATGTTTGAGGGTTTTTATGAAGAAGAGATGCTGGATTTTTTCAAAGGCTTTTTCTGCATATAATAATATAATCATGTGGTTTTTGTTTTTATGTCTGCTAATGTATTTAATTACATTTATGGTCTTATGGATGTTGAACCAGGCTAGCATCCCAGGCATGAAGTCTACTTGGTTGTGATGGATGATTTTTGAGATGTGTTGTTGAATTCGGTTTGCTAGGATCTTGTTGAGAATTTTAGCATCTATGCTCATAAAAGATATTGACCTCTAGTTCTCTTTCTTTGTTGGATCTTTACCTGGCTTGGGTATCAATGTGATGTTAGCTTCATAAAATGATTTGGGGAGAGTTCCATGTTTCTCAATCACCTGGAATACTTTCAACAGGATTGGTATCAGTTCCTCCTTGTATGCTTGTATAATTCTTCTGGAAAGCCATCTGGTCCAGGGTTTTTTGTTTGTTTGTTTGTTTGTTTGTTGCAGGTAGTTTTCTTATGATATAGTCAATTTCCTGAATTATTATTGGTCTATTTGGGATCTTGATTTTTTCTTCTTTCAACCTAGGGAGCTTGTGTGATGTTAGAAAATCCTCCATTTCCTTTAGGTTTTCAAGTTTGTTTCCATACAAGTGTACATAGTATTCTCTGATAGCCTTTTATATTCTTCAGGGTCAGACGTGACTTTATCTTTTGTGTTTCTGATTGTGTTTATTTGGACTTTTTCTCTCTTTTTCTTGGTCAGTCTAGCTAAGGGACCATTGATCTTGTTTATTCTTTCAAAGAACCAGCTTTTTGTTTTCTTTATTTTTTGTATTATCTTTTTGTCTTCTACATTCAGGATTTGGGCTTTTATTTTGATGATCTGGATTCTTCTGCTGAAGTTAGGGTTTTGATGGTCTTGCTTTTCCAGCTTCCTTAGGAAATTTGTTAGTCTGTTAATTTATGATCTTTTCATTTTCTTCATGTATGTTTGGAGAGATATGAATTCCCCTCTTACTACTGCTTTCATGACATCTTACTGCAGGCTTTACCTTGAGCTTGTGGGTATCATTTGCAATAAGATGATTTTCATGAAGGCAGCAGAAGGATGGATCATAATTTTTTTTTATTCAATTTGTCACTCTGGGCCTTTGGAGTGATACATTCAGTTTATTCACATTTAAGTTAATTTGTTCTTGCTATGTTGTTGTGAAGAAGCTGTTTTCATTCTAATTGTATGGTTGATTTGTGTGGTGTAATCTCTGTATTTGGTTATGCTTTTGCAAGGAGTGGGACCATACTTTCATTTCTATTCATAAAACTTTCCATGCATCTCCTGAAGGGCTGGTCTGGAGAGGAAAGAGTCCCTTAGTCATTGCATGTCTGGGAAAGATTTTAATTCTCTTAAATTAATTAAACTTAGCTTGGTAAGGTAGGGAATGCTTGACTGGAATTACTTTTCTTTTTCCTTTTCTTTTCTTTTTTGTTTTGGAATTGGAGTCTCACTTCATCACCCAGGCTGGAGTGCAGTGGCACACTCACGGCCATCCAATTGTTGACCTGCTGGACTCCAGCAATCCTTCCACCTTAGCCTTCCAAGTAGCTGCAACTACAGGTGCACTCTACCATGCCCAGCTAATTATTCATTTATTTATTGTAGAGACGTGGTCTCACCAAATTGCCTGGGCTGGTATTGAACCCATGGGCTCAGGTAATCCACCCGACCTGGCCTCCCAAAGTGCTGGGATTACAGGCTAAACCACTAAGTCCAGCTGTTTTTCTTTTAGAATGTTAAAAATGAGTTCCCTGTTTTTCTGGTTTGTAACATTTCTGCTGATAGATCTTCTACAATTCTGATGGGTCTCCAATGGTAGGTGGTGTAACCCTTCTCTCTAGTTGCTTTTGGGATTTTTTCTTTCATGCTCCCCTTGGCAAATCTGATAATTATCTGTCTCAGGGATGTTCTTCTCTTTTGCTACTTACCCTACAGGAGTTCTCTGAATATTTTGTGCCTGCACAGTCACCTCTCTAGTAAAGTGGCAGTTTTCTTGGATAACATCTTGGGAGGCTTGTTCCAGGGTGTTTTCAGTTTCCCTTTCTCTCTCAGAGATACAATCAGTCATAGATTTGGTCTCTTTACATAATCCCAGACTACTTATAGGCTTTGTTCGTTTCTTCCTAATTATTTTTCCTTACTTTTGTCATCATGAGTTAATTCAGTAATTTGATTTTCAAGTTCTAAGATTCTTTCTTCTGCCTGGTTGATTCTGCTATAAAGGCTTGCAACTGTGTTTTGAAATTCCTGGAAGAAATTCTTCATCTCTAGAAGTTGAGTTTGATTCTTTCTTAGAATGGCCAGATAAGCTTTTACTTCCTATACTGTTTTCATGGTCTAGTTAATTTGTATGCCCACGTTTTCCTGGATTTCATTGAGTCTCTCTGTCATCATAGTCTGAATTGTATGTCTGTCATCAGAAAAAGGTCATTCTGGATGGTCTTCATTGCTTTGGATCTGAGAAGCTCTTTTGTGGGTGCTGAATCATTAAGGCTTTGGGAACTGCTGGTGTTTTTTTCATTGTTTCTTCTTCATCTGCAAGGGAAGTCTCTTCCCTTTTTATTATTTTTTGTTATTTTTATTTGATAAAGTTGTTATTAATGAGGTGACAGTTTATGTTTCTTTTTTTTTAGCATAAATTTCCTTTAAATTTTCCAATTCTAGTAGGATTTTGTTTTGATGTTTCATGTGTAAAGTGGGTATAATGCTTTATAATTTAGGAATCCGAGATTTCAAGTCATGTAAGGTGAAAGTGGAAATGAGAAGTTTACTTAAGAAAATGAATTTTCTTCTGTAAAATCATCTTCTGCTAGTTGATCCATTCTTATTTGACCGGTGGATACCTGTCCTGTTCCAGATACACACTTAGCTGACAGCAATCTCTGAAGAGGTGACTTTGAATTTGCTCTTACAATATCTAAATGAGATGGATAACCTGGTGCATACAGAGAATTTCGAAAGACCTCTAGATCTTCATCCTCATCAATCTTTTGTATATTTTGGTAGGAAGCAGTGTAGAGCTCTAAAGCTTTCCCGTGAAATGTCACTTCTATTGTCTTTATATCCTTTATTTTCTGCTTTTCAAAATTGTCAATAGTTTCCTCCAGATGATGACTTATTCAGGTTGCAGCAATTGTAGCTCTATGTAATTCACTTTCTGCCTGTGAAATAACATGTCGATCAGATGGGTTTCGCCGGCGTGTTCTTTCTAATTGAATTAACTGCTTAGCTTCTTGATTCCTTGCTCTTAATGTTTCTTTGAAGTGAACCTGTTTAATTTTTACAGTTGTCCCATAAGCTTACAAAGGTTCAACAACTTTGGTTTCAAGTCTTTCAATCTCTGCCTGCCGATAATCCTGAAGTTTGGCAAACTCATCAGCCAGTTTTTGAGGCCCTGCTTGAGCTGCAGGGTCTCGGTGGAGGCATACAAGTTGAGTTCGTTCACCAGGAGGTTGGCTTTGTCGCGCAACCGGGCGGTTTCCCGCACGTAGGCGGCGAAGATTTGGCAGTTCTCCAAAATGCTTCTCCACGTTTGTGACAGCATCTTGCAGCTGTCTGGTCTGAGCGTCCCAGTCCTCCAGGGAGCACCTCGACATCCCGACTTAGTTTGTGTTTCTTATTTGATCTCTCTCTTCTGACCTTTCTGTGGTAGGTGCAGAGGTAGCAAGGAGGGTGGCGAACTAGGAGGAAATTATCTAGTGCTGGTTCACTGTTGCAGTCTGGCCAGGATGGGGCAAGTCCTTTCTTCCAGGTGGGGGCTTTTCTCTCCAGCATGTGCACCAGGCGACCTGGTTGGTTGAGAGTTTTGGCATCTCCCTCCCCAACCCATGCAACTTATCAGGATAATTGGTAGGTGAACAGGAGGGGATCTATGACTCTTCTCTGGCACAGGTGTTCTGAGGGCATGAGTTGGCCTCTTCCCATTTTGGTGATTTCACTCCTCTCAAACAGGGGTAGATGGGAGGCCACTGCCTCACTGGGAGATACTCAGTGTTTCTCTGTCATCTGCAGGTGAGTAGGTCCATCAGAGCTGCAGTACACAGAAGTGCACTACCCCCTAGCACCCTTCCTTCTCTTTGGGAGGTACAATAGCAATGATAGCAACAATCAAGGGCAAGTCATGCCCACAGTCCTGAACTGAGGGCAGAGGGATGCCACTGCCACTGGAGAAATGTCATCAAGGAGTCATGGCCCCTGCTGGGGTCTAGAGAGAGAGGGAGGTGGAGCATTCATATGTTGCAGACTATCATCACAGAATGGGCCCTGCTCTGTGTTGGGGTTGGTAGACTTCAGTTCTGGGGCTCATAGACTTCAGTTCTGGGGCTCACTGGGAGCTGTAGTTTCCATGTGGCTCCAGCTGATGCGTCTCTCCCACTAGTCTACCATTCTTCCATTCAGGTCACCTGTTTGCACCCTGCCAGTGCAGGAGGGCCTGTGGGGGAAGGGCCTGGACAGTCTTTGCTTTGGCTAGGAATGCAGAGGCTCATCAGAGCAAACAGGTTCTCCTGTATATTCACTGCTTCCTTTTCCAAGGGCACACTCCTGATCTTGTATGAGGGCCTCTTCTGGAGGTGGTTGGCACTTGGAGCGGTCTATTCTCCTTATTCCTATTTTTAAAGAGATTTTTTGTTTTTAAGCTCTGCTTGACTTTTTTTATTAACTGCCTTTGGGCATGCATTGGTACAAGGCTGTGCATTTTCCTGTTCTCCATATTCCCATGGTTTCCTATATTAGTGTGTTCTCTTAAATTGACTCATTAGTGTATTCCTATACTAAAATTCTATGCATTTTGAAAGATAGGAAAATAATTACTAGAATGGAGTAAAATGTAAATATTAATAAAACAACTATTAATGAAAGCACAATAAATAAGAATGCTTTTAATTCCAACTAAAATAGAAATTATTTTTATAATATAAGATTATATGCCATAAAATTGCATTAATTAGCTACAGAAACATCAAAAAAGAAAAAGAAAAAAGCATAAATTATTTTTAAAGTCATAAATGTATATATGTTACCCTCATGTTTATATGGTGTTAACAGTGCTATTAACACTTTAAAGGTAATGATGCATCATTCCAAAATTTTTACTTTCTAAATCAGTATAAAATATTTTTTAAAACTATACATCCAAAGACATATAAGAAAATCAGCAAAAACAAATTTTTAACGAATGAAAAGATGATAGTTGATATATTGCAATATTCTACAAAGATTATGAAGTTCACTTTTCAAAGATATAGTAGTTGCTATTGGTTAGAATAGACAATTCACTAAATAATTTCTTACCAGGAATATTTCTAATCCAAAAAGTTACAGAAATGATAGAAATAAACATTTAGTCCAATTAACTCTTACAAAATGAAAACAAAGGTATTGAAAAAATATGCTCAGATTTGATCATTTGTGTCTTAAAGATAGTTATTGAACTATAATAACATGAAAACCTGGAGATGATCATGTAGTAGTAATAATTTTAGAAGAAAAAAATAAAATATAATAAATAAATCAATAATTGCTCAAAATTAAGGAGAATAACAGAAATACAGTGGTCAAAATAAACTCATCTTTATCACTGTATGATTGCTACAGTAGAAAATAAAAATACTTGGAAGAGATACTTTATTATAATCTTCAGAAGAGGCTGTTTTTTCATCTTAAAATGACTTTTGCCTCAACCCAGCCATTCTCATTGCTCTTTTTAAAATTTTGTTCTGTGTACCATGTCTAAAAAGTTGATGTAGCTATTGTCACAGTCTCTGTTACTGAGGAAAGTATGTCAATTTCATCAGGCATGCTGGTAAGGGAAAAAATAGTTGAAAACTACAAAGATAGTTTATTTGTTCTTAAAATATGTACACACACACACACACACACACACACACACACACACACACACACACACATATATCCCTTCATAGGGAAGACATGTTATCTCTCTGTAACTATAAAGAAAATGGAAAATACCATCTAAATTGCAGTAAATAAAATTTACATACTTCAGATTCCAAGCATAATTCTTAAAAACTTGAAGTTAATAATATAAAAGTTAAACATAAAAGACCAATAATTAAAAGCAATTTTGAAAAATGAACTTCAAACCAATAGGCAAATAATGAAATAAAGAGAAAACTAGATGAGATATTCTTAATAGAAAATAAAGCATGATTTAAAGAGTGTTTCTTAAAAGTTCACAATTTTATTTTAAAAATGTTTTTAAATAAGTAAAATAAATACAAAAACAAAGTTTGTGTTTTACTTCAAATATATAAAATAAAAGCCATTCCATGCTATTTTTTAGATGAAAGTTTTTTAAATTAAATATAATAGAAAAAGGTATAAAAAAAACCTGTCACTATATATGTATGTCAAGGGCCTAGTGTGCCAAAATTTTATATTTAAGTAAATAAGCACTTTAAAGATTATTTTCTTCAGGCAAGTATGCAAGTATCAGTTACTAATCTAAATTTAATATTTCACACTTTGAGACAATTTTGTTACTTAAAAAATTCATAGACAGATTAATTAATATTAACTCTAGCAAGCAAAGAACCAATAAAATTTTGCAAGATATGAATGCTGGGTAAAGTGCATAATTTTAACTCTAGTTCTGATGTTTTTGTGTCTTTAGCCAAAGTTTCACATTATGCTTGTGTTGTATTATATTGACTTTTGTGAAACTCTTTTTTAGAGGTACTTAAGTCTTTTATGAAATCACATACGTTGATTTTCATTTTTCATATTGGAAACTCAAAAACACTGCAGAAAAATGGTATGAGGGCACCTGATTTTAGAAAATGAAGATTAAATAAGTGCATTTTTTCTCTATTTTCTCTTTAAATCTCATAGTAAAGGAATTTTTTTTTTTTTTTTTGAGTTGGAGTCTCGCTCGATCGCCCAGACTGGAGTACAGTGGCCACTCCCGGCCACCGCAGCCTCGACTTGCTGGGCTCCAGCGATCCTTCCGCCTCAGCCTTCCAAGTAGCTGGAATTACAGGCATGCGCTACCATGCCCGGCTAATTTTTGATTTATTGTAGAGATGAGGTCGTGCTGCCTAGGTGGGTCTCGAATCCGCGGGCTCAGGCAATCCACTCACCTCAGCCTCCCAAAGGCGTGGGATTACAGGCTGAGCCACCGAGCCCGGCTGGAATTTTTAAAAAGTTATAAATCTTCAAGCAGAAAAAATTTTTGATAGCCATAATACTGGATGAGCAGTAATAGGCTTTTTTACAAAGCAGGGGAAGATAAGATATGAGTTTACAAATCCTGGAGGCAATAGGAATGAAGTAGACTGATGTTATAGAACTGGAAAAAGTCTCAGGAATTAGATATCTAATTCTCACGATGCAGCAGTACAGTTAGAGATTAAATGAGATTCATCGAATGAAAATATGAATAAACAGTTCTCAAACTTTCTGTTTTACCACATAGAGACAGGAAACTCCCACTAACCCATACCTCTGTAGATGTGAAGTGAGTTTGAGTTTACTAGTTAAATTGAAGGAAAAACACATGGGACTCAGTATCACCTGGCACTGCAGAACGATGAACTGGAAAATAACTACATTAAATGGAAATCTATATATTGAAAACCGAAATCTCACAACCCTTTTCTCCAAACCCAGGTTAGCTGTCAGGCATACTCCTCAAAATGGAAACCAGAGGATTATTAAAAAGAGAAACTGATCCAATTTAGATATTGGTGCAATTTGGATTGTTGTCCCCTCCAAATCTCATGTTGAAATGTGGTCCTCAATGTTGAGTGTGGTGCTTAGTGGGAGATGGTTGGATCATGGAGGCAGATTCCTCGTGCATGAATGATTTGGTGCTGTTTTTTGCAGTAATGAGAGTTCTTGCTCTTTTAGTTCATGTGAAAACTGATTATTTAAAAGAGTCTGGGCACTGTCTTCTCCATCTTGCTTCTGCTCTCACCTTGTAACATGCTGCCTCCCCTTGCTTTCCGCCATGAGTAAAAGCTTCCTGAGGACTCACAGAAGCCAAGCCAATGCCAGCTCCATGTACAAATATAAACCAAATAAATTTTTTTCTTTATATATTACCCAACCTCAAGTATAGCTTTACAGCAATGCAAAACAGAGTGCTAATCTTCCAATCTGGATCATTGCCTCGAAGTAAGCACATGAATAGACAAGTCTCATCAGGAACATAGGTTATCTAATGCTTCATTTAAATATGAATATTGTCTATAAACCACCAGAAACAGAAGAATAATCTTTATCCTAAAGCAGACAAACACAATTAAGGAAACAAAAGAAACTGGTCAAAACAGTTTCTGAAGCAAAATGAAGTAACAACTGCACTCAATATTATTGGATATATAAAATAAAACACCAAAGCTACAAAAAAGGAAAAATAATCAGAAAAACAATAAAGAGTACTTGGAAAGTTAAAAAAATAGTAGAAATATAAAAAAGAAAAAATAGCAGAACTTGAAAATCATTTTGAGTACATTTAAACGTAGAATAATGAAACAAAAGCAATAAGGGACAAAACAGAAGAAAATTAGAGGCTCCATGTAATAGAACCAAAATTTAACTATAAGGGGTGAGAAAGAGAAAAGAGAGAAAATGAGAGGTACAAAATAATTCAAGAACATTTTCCCAAAGTAAAAGATATACTTATCCACACTGAAAGAGCAAGCCAAGTGTCCAGCACAACACTTCAGAATTTCAAATATAATGATATGATGTTTTGTGTCTATTTGCTTTATATAAGGAGCTCTGGGGTTTTTTCTCTAGCTTCCTGAAGGTATAATTGGCAAATAAAAATTGTATTCATTTAGGGTGTACAAAATGATGTGTTGGTATCTGTATACATACTTTTTGAAATGATTTTCACAACCAAGCTAATTACTGTATCTATATTCTCACATAGTTACCATGCATTTGTGTGATTGGTGAGAATGATTATGATCTGTCATATTAGCAAATTTCGGGTATATGATACATTTTCATTAACCGTAGTCACTATGCTGTACATTAGGTTTCCAGTATTTATTCATCTTATAAATGACGTTTTGTACCATTTGACCATTACCTTTACTTTTTACTCATCGCCTAGCCTTTGGTAACCATCATTCTACTCTCTATTACTATGAATTTGACATTTTTAAAGATTCCACATAGAGGTCTTGCAGTATTTTTCTTTCTGTGTCTGGTTTACTTCAGTTGGCATAATGTCCACCAGGTTTATTTATCCATGCTGCAAATGGCAGGATTTCCTTCTTTTTTAAGGCTAAATAATATCTTCTTGTAGGATATGCTTCAAAAAACTTAAAGCACCCTTTTTATGAAAGGTACTGGAAAATATGGTCCACCAAAAACAATCTAAACAGAGAAAAACATGGAATCTATGGAACTGGAAATGTGATAGAGGAGAGTCAGGAGAGGAATTTCTGAATTAAACTGAAGGATAATCCAGGAAGGGCCGGTGTGAGCTTCAGTAACAAGTCTAAACTGGGGCAAACATACAGAGGGCTCCGAGAAGAATGCTCTAAGAAAAAAATAAGACTTGTATATAACCAGATTCACAGCTCAGCCTGGAAGTAAAAGGGATAATTATAGTTATACAGAAACCTAAATAACAGAGTGGGATACAATCATTAAGTAGTTTAAGCAAAACATTTATGAGAAATGGAAGACTACCTCAGTGCACCCTGTGGTTCATCTGTGCAGAAACATTTACATACTTATATTAACATCATGATTGAATACAGATCGCATCAGAATTTATAATATTAATTTTCTATGACAGCAGGTATGTGCATGTGATGTGTACGGGAAGCAAGAGTAACTAATTCCCAACTTTTATAGATGAAAGACAACAGAAACATAAATAGTATCTAATCAAGAAATATTATTTAGACATATGAAAAAGTTGAAAGTGATGGAAAATGTGCTTGAATCATGGGAGAAGTGATGCTTGGAGACTGCCCTTGTTGAAAATATGCATACATCTAACACCCTTAAAAATGAAAAGCTAACATACAACATGACACAAGAGGACAGAAATTTGTGTCCTCAAAAACTAGATTTGTACCTGGGATTCACTAATATCAGGGCATGAAGGAAAACAAGTCAGATAAATAAAAACAGGTCATGTATTAGGGGGATTTCCAGAGTTTTGAGCACAGATCAAGAATGCGAGTGTGTGTATGTGTGCGTGCGTGCGTGCGTGTGTGTATTTAAGAAAAACTATATTTTCAATTATTTTAAAAATGAGAAACACATTGGTAAGGAAATGGAAATTTATTATAAATGAGATGCACTCAAATATGCCTCAAAATATACTGACTTTTGTCAAATTAACCACTGTGATAGATATCTATGAAAGATACTGTTTTGGAACTTAGAGCTGCAGGCATAAAGAGTGAAATCAGCATGAGATTCATATTGACAATATTCCTGACCCCTGAAATAGTATGAAACATGTACATGAGTATCTGAGTCTGTGCACATGAGTGAAAAAGAGAGAAGCACTGAGACAGAGAGAGAGAGAGAGTCAAATGTCGTAGGTGTCTTATGAAATTACAAGTGTCAAATCGTCCTTTCTTTTTCCTTCATCATCCCCTTTTTCAGTTGAGTCACAGGGGCAATTTCATTATAAAGTATAGTTTCATCAATACAGGGCGGGGAAGAGAGAAATTCCTTTGCTTCTCATTTAATAAAATGTTTTGGGCTCTTCAAACTTACTCAATTTTATTATTTTTTTGTTTTTAAATTTTATTTTATCATAAGAAAACTGTATGAGATCTACCTCAACAAATTTTTAAGTGTTGCACAATACATTATCATTTACTGTAGCTCACATCGCACAGCAGTATGTTTAAAGAAATGCTCTTCCTTCCACCTGGGACACTCATCTTCCTGCCTTTTCTTCTTTGTCTGGTTGGATCTTACTCACCTTCCCTAGCATTATGGTTTATCTCATTCCCCTCAGCAGAATTTTCCTATACAGGATACACGTTTTTCATTAGTTTTTTCTAATGTATCTTCTAATTTCTTAGCTTGAAAACTTCACCATGTCTATAAATAACTATTTTATATGTCAATTTGCTAAAGAAGTGAAAATTTCTCTGAGGGCAGGAAGTGTGCCTACCATGCTCAAGGTTGTATTTCAAGGATACTAATATTTAGTAATGCTAAAATAGGGGAACACATTATCTTAGTGCATTGTTTACTTGCATAAATGTACAATAAAATATATTTTTTAATAATACAAAGGAATAATGTTCCACTCTATATAAAGGTGTGTAGTGATCGTCAATGACTAAACTTTCATTTATTAATTCATTTATTAATTAAGAGCTAATAAAATGTAAAGCATTTATTGAGCACAATAAAACAAAACAATTAGTGAGCACCTATTCTGTGCTAAACAGGATAATTCCTGAGATACAACAGTAAACAAAAAAGGCAGTTCTCTGCCCTTTAGGGAAC
The DNA here is from genome assembly GCF_000164805.1 of Carlito syrichta. Classification (NCBI taxonomy): domain Eukaryota; kingdom Metazoa; phylum Chordata; class Mammalia; order Primates; family Tarsiidae; genus Carlito; species Carlito syrichta. The sequence continues at coordinate 188,453 of NW_007260284.1, read as the reverse complement.
TTACATTATAGTTACAAAAACAAATGAGAAAAATTAGAGTATATTTTATTCACCATCATTTAGATGAGTCACAGGGACATTTTATCTGATATAAAACTGAAGATAACCTAAAATACATTCAATTTTAGGCTGAGTATGGTGGCTCAGGCCTGTAATCCCAGCACTTTGGAAGGCCAAAGTGATAGGATCACTTGAGCTCAGGAGTTTGAGACCAGCCTGGGCAACATAATGAGACTCCCCTCTTGTAAAAAGTTTTTAAAAAGATTAGTTGGAAGTGGTGGTGTGTCTTTCTAGTTCAAGCTACTTGGGAGGCTGAGGTGGAAGGATGGCCTGAACCCAAGAGGTGGAAACTGGAGTACAATGATTACAATGACTCCCATGATCACACCACTTGCACTCCAGCCTGGGTGACAGAGTGAGACCTGGCTTAAAAAAAGATATAAGTGTGTGTGTGTGTGTGTGTGTGTGTGTGTGTGTGTGTGTGTGTGTGTGTGTTTAATACTGAGTCAGCTACCCATTGAATAATAATTACCACTTCCTGCTATGTGGGTTTCTGTATGATGAGCTGGAACGTGAAATGCACCTACAAAAGACTGGTTGGGAAACCCTCCTAAGAGCATCTCTGGGCATGGAAAGAGTTCTGCCTGCGTCACTGCTGATTAATTCTTGTCTCAGTTTTCAGCTACCTCCCAGCGTGCTAACTGTAACTTTAATATTGATAACCAAGCTCATATATCACAGAGCTGAGAGAATGACAGTTTCAGTGTATAATGGTTAAAGCTTTCTACAATAATCAGATATTCAATAATTCATGAAAATATATCCCCTAAAATCAAATTGGAAGCTATTTTGTGTAATATATTATTTAAAATTCAATATTATAATGCATACAACTTCTCCATCAGAGGAGGACCATTGCAAAATGTGATTATGTGTGAACTCTATCTAAAAGTGACAATTTTGCTTTTCAGTTGTTTAACGCCTTAAATGAAGGAGCTCAACCAGAACTAAGTCATCTGACAATGAAACTAGGGCGGCCACAAGCAACATTGCAAAAGTGACATTAGAACCTAAAAGAAATGCCCACACATTTGGATTGAAGATATATGCATTTTTGTAGAAAAAAATGTTTTTGAGATAATGTCTCCCTATGCTATTGTCCAGGCTGACCTGAAACTTCTGAATTCAAGCAAATCTCCCGCATGACCCTTCCAAGTAGCTGGGATTACCACTTTGCCATGCTAAAAATGTTTAATTTCTTCAGTCCTGTGTCAGCTTGCCCCAAATAGTCACTTCCAAATTAACTGTAATTTGCCATCACTGTAATATAAATTATGAGCTCCTAAGTCGGTAGTCAAGATACTCTCATCCCACTCCAATGTTGCAGTTGCTTTCAAAGCCATTGTTTACTGTTTGTTTTGAGTAGATTGGAGAAAAGCTTTCCCATAAGTATATTGCCAATATTCTAGTTTCCTATTGCCTACTTCTTGGAAACACCCTTTCTCCTCTCCACTGAAGCCTTTCCTGACTTTCCATGATAGTTATGACTTGTCTTTCTAAGAGCAGCTATAATGATAATTGTCTATGGCATTCATATTATTTCACTAGCTACCACTTACTGAGCATTGATTACACGCCAGTCCTGTGTCACGTATCTTATACTAACTTTGTTTTGATTAAACGTTTTACCTTTGTGATGAGCACTTATGTACCTAATCCTGAATTATACCGCACATCTTTAAAAAATAAAAATAAACATTAGATTACCAATGCTATCATTCAATGAATTGATAAAGGACCCAAACCAGGAAGTACTAAAGAGATAGATGTTTGTCTGTTTGGTTTAGCATTTCCCTGGTGCCTAGAATGGTGGTCAGTGAGTAGTCAGGGTTCCAATTCTGTTGACTGACAGAATCAAAAAACAAAGCGCTGAGCATTCAATTAATTACAGCATATTTTATTCACCATCATTTAGGTGAGCTGCAATGACATCTTATCCTGCAAGCAATGCGGTTGGAAGAGGCCAATATCATTGCATTCAGTGCAAAGAATAAAGCATAGTGTTTTAGAATAGCATAGGATTTCAAGATCTAGGTCCTACTAATAATTTGGCTCTTCAGATTGTAAATGCACAACGTTGCACAAAGTTATTGACTTTTCTGAGTCTGAATAGTAATTATAATAGCTATATAAATAGTATATTCCACTCTAATAGGAAACCTTTCATGAAACAGTATAGACTTTTAGTTCAAAAAGTAGACTCTCACAATCTCATTCAGAATAACTGCAAAAAAAAAAAAAAGAAAAGAAAAGAAAAGAAAAAAAGAAATACCTCTGCATCTTCCTAACCAGAGAAGTGAAAGACCTTTACAATGAGAACTACAAAAAACTGCTCAAAGAAATCCAAGAAGACACAAACAAATTGAAAAATATTCCATGCTCATGGATAGGAAGATCAGCATTGTTAGGGTGTCCATCCTACCAAAGACAATCTACAGATTCAGTGCAATTCCCATTAAATTACCAACATCATTCTTCTCAGATCTGGAAATGACAATACAAAATTCATATAGAAACATAAACAACCACGATTGCCAATCAATCCTTAGCAAAAGAAAAAAAGCGGGAGGTATGACACATCCAGATTTCTATATTACTATAAAGAAATATTACTATATTACTATATTATATATTATTATTATGTATTACTATATTACTATAAAGCTACAGTAATCAAGATAGCCTGGTATTGGTAAAAGAACAGGCATATAGACCAATGGAACAGGATAAAGATTCCAGAAGCAAAGCCTCAATTTCTCAACCAACTCGTCTTTGACAAAACCTCCAACAACAACCACTGGGAAGGGGAGAACCTATTCAGTAAATGGTGCTGAGAAAAGTGGCTGATCACATGCAAGATTGAAACAGGACCCCTAACTATCACCACCCACAAAAATTAACTCTTAATGTATCAAAGACCTAAAAGTAAAATCTACAACCATAAGAATCTTAGAAAATGCAGGAGACACCCTTATGGAAATCGGAACTGGTAACCAATTAATGGTCAAAACCCTAAGTGCCATACCATAAGAAATGATAGACAAGTGGGACCTCATCAAACTGATGAGCTTCTGCAAAACAGAAGAAACCATCAAGAGAGCAGGGAGACAGTCCACAGATTGGGAAAAAAATATTTGCCAACTGTATATCTGACAAAAGCCTAACATCTAGCACCTATAAGGAACTCAAATGTGCCAAACGGAAAAAAAAAAAAAAAAGAACAGTCCCATTAAAAAGTGGGCAAAATACATAAATAGACATTTCTCAAAAGAAGATATATGGGCAGCCAACAGACACATGAAAAAGTGCTCAGCCTCACTCATCATCAAGAGAAATACAAATCAAAACCACATTGAGATAACACCTAACCACTGTAAGAATGACCATATCATTAATAAAACAAACAACAATAGATGCTGGTGAGGATGTGGAGAAAAAGGAAAGCTTCTACACTGCTGGTGGGAATGGAAACTAGCGCAACGTCTTTGGAAGACAGTGTGGCAATTTCTGAAAGAACTAGAAATTGATCTTCCATATGACCCAGCAATTCCCCTTTTGTGAATATATCTGGAGGAACCCAAGTCATTCTATAAAAAATATATCTGCCCATGTATGTTTGTTGCAGCTCTATTCATAATAGCAAAAACATGGAACCAACCATGTTGCTCATAGAAGCTGGACTGGATTTTTTTAAATGTGGTACATATACACAGTAAAATATTATGCAGCCATAAAGAAAGACAAACATATGAACTTCGCAGCAACTTGGATGGATTTACAGTCTATCATGCTCAGTGATCTATCACAGATACAAAGAACAGAGTACCATATGTTCTCCCTCATAAACAGATCTTGAACAACTATCATAATACTATACAAAACAGAATCGGAATGGCAGTTGAGGGAAAATACCAGGGGAGGGAGGAACACACCTCATCAACAATGGGACCTGCATAATGAACATTTGTATACCTAACCCTGAATTGCATCCCACATCTTTAAAACAAAATTTTTAAAAAAGCAGAAATAAGTAGGCTCTAGAGCCTAACAGCTCAGGTTCTGACCTCTGAGACATTGAACAAGTGAAAAAATGTCTGAGCCTCAGGTCCCCCATTTGAGATATTCGTATACTAATACTTACACAGTGGGGTTATGTGTTTATATGGTTTCCCAAGGCAAATCCTAAAGGCAGATAACCTACCATGTAATGAGCTCAAATAAATCTCAGCACACATTGTTAGGTACATGGACTTGGTGTAAATCCCAACACATAGTAGGTACTCAGGGAATATGCATTTCTTTATTTTTCTCACCACCTTTAAAATTTAATTAACTGTGTAGGGACTTCGGTTGCCTAATTTATTAAATTAGAATTAAAAATTGACGTTTTTCTAAATATCAGGGCTAACTGACATTTAAATAATATTTCCAACTCTAAGATGCCAATAACAGGCATGCAGTCTAGAATTTGTTAGCTGGAAAAAAACAAGATTATCCTCAATTTTAAAATGTTAACAGCTATACAAGAAAAGAGAGAATAAGATAAAAAAGAATTTGGCCAGGAGTGGTGACTCACACCTGTAATCCCAACAGTTTGGGAGGCTGAGCTAGGAGGATCTGTTGAGGCTAGGAGTTCAAGACCAGTTTGGACAACATAGTGAGATCCCATTTCTACAAAAAAAGAAAAGAGAATTGACTGAGCATGGTGGCACATTCCTGTAGATCCAGCCACCTGAGAGACTGAGGCAGGAGGATTTCTTGAGCCCAGTAGTTTAGGTCTGCAATGAAATATGATCGTGCCATTGCTCTCCAGACTGGGTGAGAGAGCTAGGCCCTGTCTCTTGAAACAAATAAATAAAACAAAATAAATAAAGAAGATTAAAATTTCTTGAAAAGGATGACTTAAAAAGAATCTATGAGAATCTTGGATTTGAACTGGTTTCCAAGAAATACATAAAATTAGAAATTATGAAAATAAAAAAAATATAGAAAAGGATCCTACTTCACAGATATTTCTGCCATCATTTCACAGAATATTGACTGAGTTAGGTAATTTGATTAAATAGTTTAATGTTTTCTGACTGTATACAGAATAACTAACATTAAAAAAGAACTCATAATGAACATCATATCTTCATTTTTTGGTTACCTATTATGATCTAAGTGTTATGCCTTTATTATTTTTAATTATTTTATATACTTTGCATTAAGTTTAGTTTTCTCCATTTGGAGATACAAAAAACAGGCTCAGATTCTTTTTTAGTTTGGGTATTCATGTGCATGTGTGAGATGGGCCACCCTCAAAATTTGTTACAACATTGCACATTACCTAAAAGACAGTGAAAAAAGAAAAGAAAAGAAAATAGATTCAGCAAGGTCATGTCACTTGACCATGGTTCCTTTCATAAATGGAACTCACAAGTGAACCTAGCTCACTGTCATACCTCATGGCTTCCCTCTCTAAGTTTTTGGCTATACTATTCAAAATGACTATGAGTTTAATAAGTTAAAATATTATATACTATGACACAAATTCTTTCTCATAAGTCTCCATTAACATAATGAAAATATGAAAATTATTAAATTTAAACCATCCAAACAATAGCAGCCACATTCTTTCTCGTACCAGGAAATACCAGCTTAAAGAAATTAGACTAAATCAGTACTGCTTATGCCTTAACCAGGAAAAGAAATAAAAACCATCATCCAAAGAAAAGGAGGGTGCCGCTGGCCCCACTCGAGAACGTTGGAATGATATAGGCCACAGTACATCTACAGAAAACTAAGAAATTTCAGCCCTAAGCATAGGCACTGTCATTAGCACCCATTCATGTTCCTTTAGTGTGATTTATAGGCCAAAGATTTTTCTCCCCATCTAGCCTTTTACATAGCATAAAACTCTAAATAACTTCTTTTCCTCCTTTCATCTTTTCTTCATCCTTGCCTTCCTTCTCTAGATATTTTTTGAACACCTACCCTGCACCAAACAACGTATTAAATATTTTAAACAACATCTTAAATATTTTAAACAATTAAAGGATCAGCAGAAAAATATGGCTGCTGCCTTCATTGAGCTTATGTTTTTTTTAGGGAAGACAGACAACTATGGAAGAAATTGCTATCCATGTGATATTACATGTTGCTCATGAAAAAGCACTTAGTTATTACTTGAAAGTAAGTTGAGACATGACAGATAACTAGAAGGTAGCCAGGTAAAGTGAATAGTGTGTGGGGGGTGGGGTAGGTTAGTGTGCACCTGGGTTTGAATGGGATGGGGGAGTATAATGACATATGGTTTAGATGAAAAAATGTGAAAATACTTGGAAGTGAGAGAGAAACGTTCCAAGATTTTTTATGTTTTATTTTATTTTTAATTGACAGATAATAACTGTATTTAGTAAATGTGCAGTAATGTTGAGTGTGGGTCAGTTAGGATCAAATCCAAAAAAAATAATGCTATAGAGCTAACCAGGGGTCAGAGTAAACCATAGTAATTAGTTTCCACTCAGTTCAGAGGGCAATAAGAAACCATTGTTGGCTTGTAAAAAAGGAGAGGAATGTGACTATTCTTATCCCTGTAGCTGCAGATCAAGGAAGATGGAAGACCTATTACAGAAGCAAGACTAAATTAGGTGATCAAAGCTCTGATGAGATGTAAATAATACATAATAATATTTCTTAGGATGTCTTCCTGAGGGAATTAAGAGCATTTAGCTTGGAAATGCTCTTTTAATATCTGAGATGTTGTCTCTGTCTGAGAGATGTGGGTATTTCTGCTGAACCAAGAAATACAATAGGACCACTGCAAAGAAGTTACAGGAAAACTAAATATAGCAATAATTCTTTCTTTTTTCTGTTTTTAAACAAAGCAATAGCTTCCTTCAGGTTGTCACCTGGTTCTTCTAGTAGCTACCTTGCATCTTTGCCTTGGTATGGTTCCCAGCTGTCATAAAAACTTCATGTAAAAAAGCAGACATCCTAGGTCTTTACTTGTTCTATGGTTCCAAGAACATGTATAAGCAAAGGCACAAACACTATCCTGTGTTTTCTGCCCGGTAGTGAAGAAAGCAGCCCATCTGCCAATGATGAAAAAGGCCAGAAATCCCCTGTATGATCAAGGTGACTAAGACCTTCTTTTTTCTTTCTGTTTTCTCTTTTTCTTGAATTAGAGTCTCACTCGGTCACTCAAGCTGTAGGGGAGTGGCATGATCATGGCTCACAACAGCTTCTACATCCTAAGTTCAAGTAATTCTTCCACTTTAACCTTCTGAATAGATGGGGCTACAGGCACATGCCCCCATGCCTGGCTAAGCTTTTGACTTTGGAGAAACAAGGTCAAATTATGTTGTTTAGGCTGATCTCAAACTCCTGGACTCAAGCAATTCTCTTACTTAGGCCTCCCAAAAGTTCTATGATTGTAAGTGTGAGCCACCATGTCTAGTCAACTAACACCTTCTGATGTGAGAGTCAGGAAAAACACTAGGTGTTTCTCACAAAGTCATCATAACTCACTAGGCTATTTAAGAAAGTCATCCTTGAAGACATCTTTTTTCCCATCTTAGGTTTTTAAGCTATCTTTACCTTCAAGACTGAAGACTTTCCAATGAATCCTGGTAAATGAGATGCACTGTAATTTGCAATAATTACCTACTCTCTTAGTCTGCTGAGACTATCATTACAAAATACCACAGTTTGGATGACTTAGCAACAGAAATTTATTTTCACACAGTTCTGCAGACCAGAAATCCAAAGCCAAGGTACCTGCCAATTCAGTGTCTGTTGACAGCTTTCTTCCTGGCTTGCAGATGGGCGTCTTTACACTATGTCCTCACATGGCCTTTTCTCAGTGCTTGCTTGTAGCAGGGGTGCAATGTAAGGAGAGAGTGTGTATTCTGGTATGTTTTATAAAGATACTAATCCTGTTGCATAGAAGCCCCATCTTTATGAGCTTATTTAACTTTAATTACTTTTTTACACCAAATAAATCCCCACTGGGGATTAGAACATCAACATATGAATTTTGGAGAAAAACATACATAAGTTCATAGACTATAACTTTCTTTGAAAAGCCTCAAGATCCAGTATCATTGCACTTTCTATCATATTTGTTTGTAATCAGAAGTGTGAGTTGAAAACTGGTTCTTTGAAAGAATAAACAAGATTGACAGACCCCTGGCCAGATTAATAAGAGAGAAAGAGAGAGAGAGGGAGAGAGAGAGAGAAAAAATCCAAATAAATACAATTAAAAATGAAAAAGTTTATATTACAACCAATCCTGAAGAAATACTAAAGATTATCGAATAATGATATAAATATCTGTAGGCATGTAAACTAGAAAATCTAGAGGCAATGGATGAATTCCTGGAAACACACAACCTCCCCAGATTAAAAGAGGAAGAAAATGAAACCCTGAACAGACCAATAACAAGCCACAAAATTGATTTAGTAATTAAAAGGAAAAAACCCTGTCTTCTAAAGAAAGTCTCAGACCAGATAGATTCACAGCCGAATTCTACCAGTTGTCCAAGGAAGAGCTGGTACCAATTCTACTGAAAGTATTCTAGGTCATTGAGAAAGAAAGACTCCTCTCAAACTCATTCTATGAGGCCAATCTTATCCTGATACCACAAAATGGCAAAGACACGTCAAAGAAAAAATACTATGAGCCAGTATCCTCGACGAACATAGATGCAAAAATCATCAAGAAAATACTAAAAAATACAGCACATCACAAGAATCATTCATTATAACAAAGTGGGATTTATTCCTGAAATGCAAGCTTGTTTCAAAATACACTCATCAATGTAATCCACCACATAAACAGAAGTAAAACCAAGAACCAAATGATTTTCTCAATAGATGCCAAAAAAACATTTGATAAAATTCAACATTTCTTCATGATAAAAACCCTCAACCATCAAGTCAACGATGGTTTATTTTATTTTACAAAATAATAAGAGCCATCTATGATAAACCAACAGTCAACATCATACTTAATGGACAAAAGCTGAAAACATTCCCAGTAAGAAGTAGAACAAGATAAAGATGCCCACTCACCATTCTTATTTAACATAATACTAAAAGTCCTAGCCAGAAGAATTAGGTAAGAGAAGTAAATGAAATGTATCCAATTAGGAAAAGAGAAAGTTAAATTATTTCTTTTCACAGGTGATATGATTCCATATCTAAAAAATCCAAAAGATTCCACCAAAAATCTCCTAGCACTGATAAACATCTTCAGTAAGGTCTCTTCACAATAGCAAAAATGTGGAACCAACCCAGATGTTCATCAAAAGTGGACTGGACAAAGAAAATGTGGTATGTATACACGTTGGAATAATATGCAGACATAAAGAAGAACAAAATAATTGTCTTCACAGCAATTTGGTTGCAGTTGGAGATTATCATACTAAGTGAACTATCATAGAAACAAAGAACTGAATACTTCATGTTCTCACTCATAAGCAGGCCTTGAATACTAGTCACACTAGCACAAGAGTGGGATTGTCAGACCCTGGGCACTGCTAGAGGAGGGAGGGAGGTACGAGGGAAGGAGATATGTGGCAACACAAAGGGTACCTGGTCCACTACCACAGGGAGAGAGGGCCAGCTAGAAGCACAAAATTAACTTCATGCAACCTACTTATGTAGCAAATCCTCACTTGTACCCCACAACTCTAAAATAAATAAAATTTTTTAAAAATCAATGCTCAAAAATCAGTTGTATTTCTATAATACCACCAACAAATAGTCTGAAAATCAAGTCAAGAACTCAATCCCATTCACAATAGCCACCAAAGAAAAAATAAATAAAATACTTTGAATACATTTAACCAAAAAGTTGAAAGATTTCTACAAGAAGAACTACAAAACACTGCTGGAAGAAATCAAAGATAAAATAAACAAATGGAAAAACATCCCATGCTCATGGATTGGAAAAATCAGTATCTTTAAGATGTCTATACTGCCTAAAACAATTTACAGATTCAACACAGTCTCTATCAAACTACCAGCTTCATTTTTCACAGATCTAAAAAAGATAATACTTAAATTCATATAAAAGCAAAAATGAGCCTGAATAGCCAAAACAATTCTAAGTAAAAAGAACAAAGCCAGAGGCATCACATTGACAGACTTCAAATTTTACTACAAAGTTGCAGTAACCCAAACAGCATTGCACTGATACAAAAAAAGATACATAGACCAATGGAACAGGATAGATAACCTAGAAAACAAAGCAAAACAGAATAAATAAATAAATAAAAAGCAAAAAACAAAACAGAAACAATAACAACAAAAATCTTCTGACCTACAACCAACTTATCTTTGACAAAGTCAACAAAAACAAACTTTGGGAAAATGCCACCCTATTCAACAAACAGTGCTGGAGAAACTGGCTAACCATATGCAGAAGAATGAAACTAGACTCCTACCTATCACTACATATGAGAATCAACTCAAAATAGTCTAAAGATTTAAATGTAAAACTCCAAACTATAAAAATCTTTGAAAATCTAGGGAACACTCTTCTGGATATAAAACAAGACAATTTAAGACCAAGTTTTTTTTTTTTTTTGAGTTAGAGTCTCACTCTGTTG
>NW_007260284.1:165546-177590 GCF_000164805.1 Carlito syrichta | reverse complement strand
GCGGGCTCGGGCAATCCACTCACCTCAGCCTCCCAAAGGCGCGGGATTACAGGCTGAGCCACCGAGCCCGGCTTAAGACCAAGTTTTCAAAAGCAAATGCAGAGAAAACTAAAATTGACAAGTGGGACCTTATCAAGTTAAATAAGCTTCTGTACAGCAAAATATATCAAATGAGTACAGTCAACCCACAGAATGGGAAAAAAATTGCAACCCATGCATCTGGCAAATCCAGAATCTATAAGGAACTCAAATGAATCAATCGGAAAAAAATATATAACCCCATTAAAAAGTAGACAAAAGACGTGAACAGACACTTCTCAAAGGAAAACATACAAGTAACCAATAAACATATGAAAAAATGCTCAACATCACTGATCATCAGACAAATGCAAATCAAAAGCACAATGAGATACCACCTCACACAAGTTAGAATGCCCATTAATAAAACATCAGAAAACAACAGATGCTAGTAAGGTTGTGGAGAGAGAGAGAAAAAAAAAAAAAACACTCATACACTTGCTGGGGATGTAAGCTAGTTCAACCCCTTTGGAAAGCAACTTGGAGATTCCTCAAAGAACTAAAAACAGATTTACCATTTGACCCAGCAATTCCACTACTAAGTATATACTCCAAGGTGAATACATTGTTCTACTGAAAAGTCACTCGCACTTATATGTTCACCGCAGGACTAGTCACAGTAGCAAATACATGGAACTAACCTAGATGTCTATCAGTGGTGGGCTGGATAAAGAAATTGTGGGACATACAAATCATAGTATACTACATACTCATAAAAAATAAAATCATGTCAGTTCCAGCAACATGGATGCAACTGGAGCCCATCACTATAAGTGAATTATCACAGAAACAGAAAACTGAACACTACATTGTTCCCATTCACAAATGGGAGCTAAACACTGAGCACACATGCACATATGGATGAGAACAACAGACTTTGGAGTTTACTAGAGGTGGGAGGGAGAAAGGAAGCATAAGGGTTGAAAAACCACTCTCTGGGTACCACGTTCATCACCTGAGGGAGTGGCAATAGAAATCCAAACCTCACCTTCACACAATATATCTAAGAAACAAACCTGCACTTGTACCTTTTGAATTTCAAATAAAATAACATAAATTTTAAAAATAAAATTAAGCATCTATTTTTCATAATGTGAATAGTCTGTGTTTTATGCATCACTAATCTCATTTTTTCCTGTCCCTTTCCATCTTTCTTAATTTTTTTTATAACCTCTGGACTTCTTGGTGAGTCATAAGCAGGGTCAACTTTATCCCCAAATTCCTTTTGAACCTTCATTTAACCTTCTTTTTAACAGATCCTTGGCACAACCTCTTTGCCTCAAATATATTCTCTTCTTTCATTCACAAGTATTTTGGGACAACTTATATGTGACTAAGCATCCTCCTTCCTCCCTATTTCAATTCCAACCCTTCCCTTACCTCCTTTCCTTTCTCTTTCTAATTTTTAAAAAAATAAATTATCAGACAATTCTCTATCCACTATAATCCCTTGTGCTAGGGTCAATGTCATGGATGTACAAATTTGTACTCTTATACTTAGAAAAGCCCCATACTTGGTTTAATGCTTTACTTGTTACCTTCTTGAAATTTTTAAAACTTTTTGAACAAGAAACCCCACGTTTTTATTTGTTTCTAGACCCTGAAGACTATGGAACTGGTACTACTTGCTGCTGCCATCTGTTGCAACTCAACCATATTCATTAATATTCTAGCTCCTAACTCACTGCTTTCCCCCACACCATTATTACTTTCATTATCTTGAGTAACCAGCAGCTATCGAGGTCTATGACAATTAACACATGAACTTCCATTGGTAGCACTGTGCAAACAACTCAGTAAGATTTCGTAACTTTGTTATATCAGTGTCTCACAGCTGTGTTTGATTCAACATGTGGTGGTGTCTTACTGAGTGGTGTTCATTATTGATGTTGTATGTTTTTATGTGTCATTGAAAGAATGCCAGAGCTTGAATTAGAGCAATGAACAAACATTAAGTTTCTTGTTAAGCAGTGCAAGAGTGGAAGTGAAACCTGTGACATGTTAGTCCAAGTTTTTACGGATAATGTCATGAAGAAATCTGCAGTGTCCAAGTGAATTAAACGTTTTTCTGAGGGGAGAGAGCATGTCACTGTTGAAGAGAGGTCAAGGCAGCCAGTAACAATTAGAACTGATGAAAACATTGTAAAAATTTGTCAAATTGTGCTTTGGCTGTGATAAGGATAGCAGATCAAATAAACATCAATAGAGAAACAGGAAAATCATAACTGAAAGTCTTGGCATGAGAAAGGTGTGCGCAAAAATGGTTCCGAAGGAGCTCTTGCATCACAACAATGCACCAGCTCACACAGCACTGTCTGTGTGGGAGTTTTTAGGCAGTAAACAAATAATTCTATTGGAACACCCTCCCTATTCACCTGATCTGGCCCCCAATGACTTTTTTCTTTACCTGAAGATAAAGGAAATATTGAAAGAAAGACATTTTTATGACATTCAGGACATCAAGGGTAACATGATGACAGCTCTTCTGATGACCATTCTAAATAAGAGTTCCAAAATTTCTTTGATGGATAAACTAGGTGCTGGCACTGGTTCACAGCTTCCCAAGGAGAGTACTTTGAAGGTAACTACAGTGATATTCAGCAATGAGGTATGTAGCACATTTTCTTCTTCTTTTTTTAATTTTAAAGATGTGGGGCACAATTCAGGTTTAGGTTCATTATGCAGGTACTCTTGTTGATGAGGGGTGCTTCCCTACCCTGGAAGTTTCCCACCACTGTCAATTCCATCCTCCCTCGCCTTGGCAGTTTTCAACTACTACCAATCCCTTTCTTATAGTATTATGATAATTGTTCAAGGTCTGCTTATGAGTGAGAACAAGGTGGCACTCATTTCTTTGTTTCTGTGATAGATCACTCAGTACTATAGACTACGTCCATCCAAGTTGTTGCAAAGTTCATAATTTTGTCCTTTTGGGGGCTGTGTAATATTCCATCGTGTGTATGTACCACTTTTTATTTTTTATCCAGGCCTCTTTCCATGGGCAGCACAGTTGGTTCTATGTGTTTGCTATTGTACAGAATGCTGCAATAAACATGTGTGTGCAGGTATATTTTTCATAGAGTGATTTGAGTTCCTCCAAGTATATTCCCAGTAAAGAGATTGCAGGGTCATATGGAATGTTGATTTTTAGATTTTTTAGGAACTGCCAAACTGTTTTCCACAGAGGTTGTACTTGTTTGCACTCCCACCAACAGTGTAGAAGTGTTGCCTTTTCCCTGCATCCTCTCCAGCATCTGTTGTTTTTTAGTTATTGATGATGGCCATCCTGACTGAAGTTAGGTGATATATCAGTGTGGTTTTAATTTACATTTCTTTGATGACTAGTGAGGCTGAGCATTTTTTCATGTATCTGTCTTCTTTTGAGAAGTGTTTATTTATATCTTGTCATACCTCATATACAAATCTTAACCTCTAGTTTTACATACCACTTCCCAGCTCTCATTTTCCTTCATTCCAATTTACTTGTTCTAGTTATTTCCTCTCCAGCAACTCTTGGACCTTCTCATTACTTTCAATCCACTCAAAGTACCACTTACTTAAAAAAAAATTATGTAGCACTTCACAACTACAAAAGAACATATATATGTAATGCATAAAATTAAGAAGCATAGAAACAATTATCATAAGCATTCCACTTGACTTAAAACATAAAACACTTCTAACATTATTCAATTTAACTGTTCCATCTTGGACCCTCCTCTCTTCCTCTCTTCCTTCACCCTAAAATAATCATTTTCCTGAATTATATGTATGTCATCTGTTGTTTTCCTTTTTGTACCTTTACTACATGTGCATATATAAAACATAGTATCACATACTCTATGCATTTTTCTGCGACTTTTTTTCCTCTTCAACATCATGTTTCTAAAATCCAGTTGTGTTGTTGTGAATAGGTATATTAATAACAGGTAATCTTAGGCACATATGCGGAACTGGAAGGTCTGGATAGTAGGATTCATGTTGGTCTGACTTTACAAGACAATATCAAATTATTTCTTGAAGAGCTTATACCAATTTTAATTTTCACCTAAAATGTGTATTTCCATTATCAATTATTAATTACAGAACTGTCTCATTGTAGTCATTATTCTGAAATTTCTGATTACTAAGGATAGATATCTTTATATAAGTTTATTTTACATTACTTTATTCTCTTTTGTTAAATGTCTAATCAAGTTTTTGCCAACTATTCTATTGAGTTGTTTGCATTCTTTCTTAATGATTTATGGGATATTTGTGTATTCCGGATGTGAATTTTTCAGCAGGTACCTTCTAGTCTGTGGCTTACCATTTAACACTATGGTCTCTTTTAATAACCAGGAATTCTTTATTTTACTGTGGCTGAATTATCAATCATATCTTTTAAGGAAAGCTGATTAGGTCTTCTTTAAGATGCTACTCCTTAGAAAGTCACAAAGACACTTAAATACAAATTCTAAATAATTTAGTTTTGTCTTTCATATATGAAGATCTTATTGATTTGTGATTCATTTTTCAAAATCAGATTTAAGATTTTTTTTTAAATTTTGTTTTGTTTTGTTTTAGTCTGGATCTCACTCTGTCCCCTAGGCTGCAGTGCAGTGGCATTCTCATGGCTACCACAGCCTCCCCCTTCTGGGCTCAGGGAATTCTTTCACCTCACCCTCTTGAGTACCTGGGACTACAGGTGTGCTCTGCCATGCACAGCTATTTAAGAGTAATTTAGCACAGTAAAATGTATATACTATATGCATAATGTGTATAGTTGTACAGATATTGACAAATTTATATGCTCTTATCAGTACTATGACAAGAGATATAGAATATTTTAATTGGAGTCTCACTCTGTTGCCCAGACTGGAGTGCAGTGGCCACTCCCGGCCACCGCAGCTTCGACCTGCTGGTCTCCGGCAATCCTTCCACCTCAGTCTTCCAAGTAGCCGGAATTACAGGCATGCGCTACCATGCCCGGCTGATTTTTTGATTTGTTGTAGAGATGAGGTCTTGCTGCCCAGGTGGGTCTCAAGGCAATCCACTCACCTCAGCCTCCCAAATCCAGTTCTTGATAGTAATAAATATAACTGCTATGTACATTTACCATGCATCCATCCTTCTGTGAACATGTCTTCATCACTCTGGGATAAATACATTGCTAGGTCACACGTTAAATTTATATTTAATTTCAAAAATTGTCAAGATGTTTTTACAAAGTATCCATGCCCATGAGCAATGTATGTGAGCTCTAGTCATTCCTCGTTCTTCCAAGTGCCTGATATTTTCAATCTGTATTTAATTATTTAAGAAACTGTGCAGTAGTAACTCATTGTACTCTGAATTGAGTTTTCTTAGTGATTGAAGATGTTTGGCATATTTTCTTTTTCTTTTTTTTTTTTTTTTTTGAGTTGTACTCTCACTCTGTTGCCCAGACTAGAGTGCAGTGGCTGCTCCCGGCCACCGTAACCTCGACCTGCTGGGTTCAGGCAATCCTTCTGCCTCAGCCTTCCAAGTAGCTGGAATTACAGGCGCGTGCTACCACGCCCAGATAATTTTGATTTATTGTAGAGATGAGATCTCGCCAAGTTGCCCAGGTGGGTTTCGAACCCGCAGACTCAGGCAATCCATTCACCTCAGCCTCCCCAAGCGAGGGATTACAGGCTGAGCCAACGAGCCCGGTTTGGCATATTTTCATGAGATTCCTTGTCATCTGTGTCTCTTCTTTAGTAAAGTAACTCTTCAAATTCTTTGTTGATTTTTAAAAATTGGGTTGCATACTCTATGAAGTTTTTTTTTTTGTGTCAACCAATCTAAGGCTAGAATTTTTTAATTATTTTAACAGTGCCTTTGGGAGAGTTAAGGTTTTAAACTTTGCTGAGTCTAATTTGTAACTTTTTAAAAAAATCTTTATCTTTTTTTTTTGGACCCTACCTAACAAGTCTTTACCTAACCCAAGGTTGCATAGATTTTTTTTTTTATTTCTTCTGATGTCTTATTTATTTACATTTAATTTGGGGTTTTATATTTATGTCTATGATCAAATTTGAGTTATTATTAATATGATTGAGGTATGGGCTTAAGGTAATTTGTTTTGTTTTTATCATATGGATATCCAATTTTTCTAGAATCAGTTTAGGAAAATAGTATGCCTTGTTTATTAAATTGTCTTTGAAATTTTGATTGTGAATTTAACAGATATATATGATCTATTTTGGGATCTTCTGGTTGTGTTCCACTGGTGCTATACCTTCACCAATGTCATAATTTTTTGACTAATGTAGCTAAAGTTTTAGTTTTAAAAACAATTAAGTCTTAAAATTAGGTTCTGCAAGTCTACAATTATATTCTTTCAAAAACTACATTTCTAGATTCAGTGCTTATCTATGAAAATTTTAGATTTAGTTTGTCAATTACTACCAAAAACTCATTGTAATTTATACTGGAAGTACACTGGAACTAAATACTGATCTTGAGAGGATCTTAGCAATATTCATTAATCTAATAAATAAACACTTTAGGTTTATTCATTTATTTAGGTTTTTTTTTTTAATTAATGTTTTGTTGTCTTGCCTTGTATGTAAACTTAGGGGTGTGTTAGTCAGGGTTAGGCCAAAGAAGCAGGACCAGTAAGAGATATATATTAAATACTCATTGAAGATATCAGTTTACATAACTGTGGGGACTATAAGAAGCATAAAATCTGTAAGGCACGCTACCAGAAAGGTAAAGACCATCAAGAAGGGCAGGCAGGGACTTTAGGGCAGGGGTTGAAATTGCTGTCCACAGGAGGAATTTTTTCTTTAGAAAAGCCTTGGCTCTGCTCTTGATACCTTTCAACTAATTGAAGAACTCCCCCTAGATTACCTACAATCTGCAATCTAAATTAATGGTTTGAAACAAGGAGACCTCAGTGTTGAAAAGTCAACTGTATCTGTAACCTAAATAGTATAAGATTGTCACTAAGCACATTTCCATTAGCAAAAATAAGATTAAAGATGATGCCTGTACACTCTTGTTCACTCACCAGTGACTTTAAGGTACAAATCCATAAAGTTGAGGGAGATTTAGCATATAATAAAGGAACATGCACAGTATTAAGGAATATAAGCATAAAAATCTGCACATGCACATATGCAACTAAATATAAGGCATAGATTGGAATCCAAACTTACCGTTTTTTTTGTTATTATTGTCAAAGAATCCAAAGAATGGTTTATGAAAGACAGTAATTGTTCAACCTCTAAATTCACCTCTGAGCCCATAAACTTATACCAGGATGAAAAAAAAGGCAAAAACTGATAGTATCCAAGGACGTACTCTCCAGTTTTCATTTCATATATGATCAGAAGGGATGTTAGAAAAAGAATTATTTAGAGGGTTAGGCCATGAGTCATGAAGGACATTAGACAAATGAATGTTTCTCAGAGAGCAAAGCCTGCATCAAAAACAAAAAGTAACTCTACTACTAGCGGAGGGCATACTTGCTATCCCTGACAAGTACAATTTCATTTTTTGCTATGGAGTAATAACTGCTATGTATTTTACATCTTTTCATTTTCAGAATTTGGATTTTTTAATAGGACCCTGTTCCTTCTTACTCATCATCTATTTGATGTGTGAGGGTAGGTTAGATATTTTTATATTCATCAATAGGTTCTTAGACCCTCAGAAGTTACACTAAAATAGGGTGAAAAGGGATTCTGGACTCTGAGCTAGATATGACTTACATATTTTCTCATAGGAAGATGATGATTATGTAGAATTCTCATGTTCACCTCTGTGCTTAGAAGAGTAGGCTGTGGCAAAAAAACACTAACTTTCTTCAGAACACATTGCCATTTACTTACTGTTATTAATATTGCCTCTTCTTGTCATGTTTTAACTGGGTACCTGACTGACATTCAGGAAATTTTGTTTCCTAACTTCACTTATAGTTACATGTTGTCATATGAATAAGTTTGAACTAATAGAATGTGATTGGACGTGATTTATAAAACTTCTTTGTCACCTCCAAAAAAAACTATCATGACAATGGTTGGAGGCTTGGATCAAGAGAAAAAATCTATATTTTGAGAAAAGTAAACTCAATAAACTGGGTTCAAAATAACTTTTGGGAATGAGCTGTCTAACAATCTCTGAACTGTTAAGTTAGGTAGAAGGAAACCTTAGCTGATTTAAACAACTGGAGAAAGAGAGAAGTTAAATTCTGATAAATACTAAGTACATCATATCAGGCAACCCTCCCATTAATGACAACTATAAACTATAAACAAAATGTAGATAAAAATCACTACATAAAGACACTATTGAATGAACCAAAGCAGACAGATACTACAGATAAGGGAGGCTCAAAGCTTGGAATCAAAGATTAACAGTGGGTGAATTTAAAGTTGTTATGGCTTTTAACTTAGAGAATGCCCACAGATATTACCATTTTAAAAGGCTAAGACTTAAATAGAAATCCATGGGTTTATTGACTTGAGGAACCATAGAGCAAGATTTGGGGCAATGATATAGTTAAAAAGTGTGAAGAGAAATCCCAGACAGGAAAGAACCAGAGATGGAGAACTACACATTTCATGTATGAAATCTTCCAAATAGTTGGTGGACTTTAAACCACTCATGCATTGAACAGAATTCCAGCAGCTTGATTAAAGGTTATAAGCCTAAATTGGGATATCAAAGTTTGGAGCTTGAGTTCAAATAAATCAACTGCCTGCTAAAATATGAGAATATCAATAACAAAAATCAATACTTTTTAAATAAACATAAAATAATCCAGAGTCTTTACAGCATATTATTTAAATGTTCAAGTGCTAATATTAAATTATCAGACCTATGAGGAAACAAAAAAGTGTGACTCATGTTTAAAAGAAAAGGATAATTTATGGAGACAAATCCTGAGCACTATAACTCTGCTCAAGTGTATAAATTAATATATCTTAATAATAAATTTAACAAAATAAATCATTTCAGCAGAGAAAAAGAAACTACAAAATGTTCCAAGTGAAAATTCTATAATTAAGAATAACAAAATCTGAATTTTTGAAATGAATAATCATAAAACAGATAAAAGATAGTTGAAGGATCAACAAAATAAAAGTTTAATAGCATCCAATGTGTAAAAAAAAAGCATAAGGAGGCAGATGGAGTCTTCTGGGACAATATCTAATGTTCCAACATAAATATAAATCAAGTCTCAAGATGAGTAGAGAAAATGGAGCAGTAGAAGTGTCTAAAGAAATAACAGGGTTTTTTTTTAAAGTGATTGGAAGACAAGCGGATAAATGAAAAGAAAACCATGTTTAAGCAAAACATCCTGATTGTAATGAAAACCAAAATGATTAAAAAACTTGAAAGTAATTTTAAAAAAACATAGCATCTAGAAGAACAAATATTTGGATAATCACTGTATTCTCATCAGAAACAATGAAATGGCCTTTTGAAAGAACTAAAAGAAAAGTTAAACAACTCTGAAGCCTATAATTAAATACCTAAAATAATTGTGCCAAAAATAAAAATAAAATAAATACTTTGTAAGATAAAAGAAAGCTAA
Source organism: Carlito syrichta (assembly GCF_000164805.1). Taxonomy (NCBI): domain Eukaryota; kingdom Metazoa; phylum Chordata; class Mammalia; order Primates; family Tarsiidae; genus Carlito; species Carlito syrichta. The sequence continues at coordinate 167,962 of NW_007260284.1, read as the reverse complement.
GATAATTTGATGCCAGCAGAAATATACTACAAGAACCTTAAGAGAAGTTCTTCAGATTAAAAGGAAATAATATTGGAAAAAAACGAATCTCTAGGAAGAAAAAAGAATAGTAGCAAAAATGGTTATGATATGGGTAATTACAAAATATTACTTTTCTCTTAATTAAAAAGTATGAATTAAAAAATTGAAGGAATACAGATACAATGTGCATAAGAACTATATTATAAAGTGTTAAGAAGACTTAAATTGATACATACTGTTACAAGTTTCTTATATTCTACTTGCAGTGACACAACAGTAACTTTAAGCCAAAATTTAACATTTGATTTTTTTTTTTTTTTGAGTCAGAGTCTCACTCCGTCTCCCAGGCTGTAATGCAATGGCATGCTCACAGTCACCCCAGCCTCGACCTGCTGGGCTCAGGTGATCCTTCTGCCTCAGTCTTCCAAGTAGCCGGAACTACAGGCGCGCTACTTGGAAGGATAATTTTTTGATCTATTGTAGAGATGAGGTCTCACCAAATTGCCCAGGCTGGTCTTGAACCCCTGGGCTCAGTCAATCCTCTCACCCTGGACTCCCAAAGTCCTAGGATTACAGCCTTGAGCCACCACACCTGGACTAATTCAATACTTTAAAAGTGAAAATTTAATGAAATTTTAAGAATATACTGTAATCTTTAGCCTGATGCATTTTTTTTCTCATACTGCTGCTGTAACAAAGTCCCACAAACTAGGGCTTAAAACAATAGAAAGTTATTGTCTCACAATTTTGGAAGTTGGAAGTCAGAAATCAGGGTAGGAAAAAAAAATTCTACCTTACCTCTTTCAGCTTTTGGTAGCCCTAGGCATCACTGGTCTTATGCATGACATTCATTTTGTCTCTTCACATTGTTTTTTTTCTATGCATGTCTCTCTGCAAATCCAAATTTCCCCTTTTTGTAACTACACCAGTCAATTTGGTTTAGGGCTTACCCAATAACCTCATCTTAACTTGATAATTTTCAAAGACCCTATGACTAAATAAGGTCACATTCAAAAGTACTTAAAATTAGGACTTTAACATCTTTTGGGATCACACAATTCCACACATTGAAAAAAAATTAGCAGTAAACGTAATACAAAAGAGTGTACATAAATGACAATATATCATTTAAACCATGGTATTTTAGGACCTTCTTCACACATGGGCCCTCAAAAATAAAGAGTTACTATTATCATTCCCCTTTGACTGATATATAAACACTGAGGCTTTGGTCAGTTAGCCTGCTCAAAGCCCCACATTTAGTAGATAGCTTATCTTCTTTGTGATTTCAAAATATGCATTTTAATTGCTACATCACATTCTTAAGTCTTACCAAGATTATGTGCACATAGCTCAAGGTCACAGTCATGGCTATGGCTGATCTGAAACTAAAATGCAGGAATTTGGATTCTCAAGTCAGCAAGTGATCTTTTCACAATAACAGTCATCCTCCTCTCTCTTTTCCCCCAGTTTGCAGAGATCTGTAACAATAGACATCCATAGGGAGTTCATGCTTAACGAAGTTGATTAATTTTTCAAAAGAGGTGACAGTCACCATAGATATAATTCACTTGGACTTCAAGTAGACTTTTGATACAATGCACATCAAAGGCTAATCCATAAGGTTAATGCAGAGGGAATTGGTGGAGAAATAGTCAATTGGATAAACATTTTACAATAGATTTAGTAATAGAGGGCAGAAGGTCTATGGAAAGTGGCCTTGGCTCAGGTCAAAAAGATTAATCAATGCCAACCTTAATCTACCTCATGCATCAGTTACTTTGGAATGTTAAAAATGTGTCCTGTTAAAAAATTTATATATATAAGCTTTTGTTGGGGACAATCAACAGGTATTCTAAGAAATCTCAGAAAGTCAGATAGAAATTGGGACATTAAGAACAGCAGCTCTATCAACAATTCATCTGTAGTTAATTTAGAGAAATGTATTCATAGAACAACAATATATCTTAGTTTGCCTGTAATAGTTTTGGATTATAGAAGTTGTTTTGGCATAATTAAATAGGAATTCCTTTTGCCCAAATTTTAACAATGAATTACATGGTTATTTTATTTATTGAACATTTACTATACATCAGAAATTGTGTAAAATAGCTCATGTGGCTCATGCCTGTAATCACAGCACTTTGAGAGACTAAGGAGGGAGAATTGCTTTAGTTCAGAAGTTCAAGACCAGCCTAGGCAACATAGTAAGACCTCCCATACCTACAAAAAATATCAAAAAATTAGCTGAGTGTAATGGCATGTGCCTGCAGTGCCAGCTACTCAAGAGGCTGATGTGGACCAGGCTCAGTGGCTCAGCCTATAATCCCACGCGTTGGGAGGCCGAGGTGAGTGGATTGCCTGAGCCTGTGGGTTCGAGACCTGCCTGGGCAAC
>NW_007260284.1:132548-165526 GCF_000164805.1 Carlito syrichta | reverse complement strand
AAGAGGCTGAAGTGGAAGGATCACCTGAACCCAAAAAGCCAAAGCTGTGGTAAGATGTGATTGTGCTATGCACTCCAGCCTGTATGACAGAGACTTAGACTCAAAAAAAAAAGAAGAGAAAAGAAGGAAGGAAGGAAGGAAGGAAGGAAGGAAGGAAGGAAAGGAGGAGGGAAGGAAGGAAGGTAGAAATTGTTTGCTGAGGTTTTGAAAATGAAAAAGAAACAAATTCTTTGTTAGTAACTATGCTGTCATACAATGAGCTAGATAGATACCAAGAGATAAGAAATTTTATTCCAGGGTGTATCTTGTTATCTATCTTAGTGATAGTTCTGTTCTTTTCAAATTAATGGGTGGAATTAAATCACAACTAAAGTTCAATAACTATCTTTTCATGCTATATCTTTTTTTTCCCCTCAAATGCATTCACATTGCCAGTCTATAAGACTTTTGCATGTTAAGACCCTTTTTTCTTCTCCTCACATTGTGTCCTCTTGGAGGATGAACTTACATCCCATCCCATCTGTGAAAACATTTCATTTTCACATCTGCAAAGAATCTTTTCGAAGTCAATGTATATATTCAATGATGTATCTCACAGTCTTCACTGGCGGCACCAGGAATGAACTACAGCCAAAAAAATTGAGCTTGTATAATCACTAAACATTGAGTGAACCACCTAGTTTTCTGAGGAAGGGTCTTTGTCTTACCACTCTACCCAAGAATGAGTATATTATTTAAAAACAGCTAACTAAAATTTATCAAGTTATCTGAAAATTTCTTCCTGCACATGTTACAGATAATAACACAGATATTACAGATACAAATATCCTTACAATAGAGACTATGATATATAGGATCACCTGAATTCCCTTTTTAACATATTGGGGAACTGAAGTTTAAAGATGTTCAGTAATGTGACCAAGATTCCTTAGCTATGAGGTCATAAGTAGCAACCAGAATTTAAGTTTAAGCCTCTGTTCTAAACCATGATGCAATTTTAATTTTACTCTCAAAGGGGAGTACCATTTCCTCTCAAAGGAGGTGATTTTTGCAATGGTCTATGGAATTGAATCTCCTTACATCTTCTAATGTAATCATCAAAAAGAGCTACTCATTTCTTTGACATTTTCCTACACTTTACAAGAAAAGAAGATAAAATGAATGTGAAATCCAGAATGAGAACCCATGAGAACCATAAGGCAACGTAGCAGGAAAAAGACTTATCTGTGTCATACAAAAATCATTTAATACCAGCCCTTCCAAAGTTAGGATTCAGGAGACCCGACTCTTAATTTTAAGACCCGACTCTTAATTTTAACTCTCTATTTAATTTATGTATTTCCTAGAAGCTGGCTTTTCTCTTTTTCAGGCACTATTTCTGAATGTTAGTGTAGGATAAAATCTAGATGGTCTATAAGTGTCCTTGCAGTTCCACAGATCTAAAATTCTGTGATCATATACTTTCTTTCTATTGACAGAAGAAAGCAGCATCTTTGACAAGTGAAATAAATCATTTGGTAATTATCAGAAACATACTTATTTTCCCTTCCAGTTATAAGAACATTTTCATTCATTTCTGAAGTACTACCCGGACTTTGAGCATGTGTGCCTGGAGTCATAATCTCTGACTCATGAGCCCTATTAGGGATCTTGTTTTTCTGATTTTTCTTCCCAATGTACATCTACTTTTCACCAAAGGTCATGATTTCTAGTTGAAAGAATAACTAATGGAGAGTGAAAAATAGGACCAATAGTCTGTGGTCTTGCCACTCACAGGAGAATCAAATGTCAATGATAAAACATGATGCTTCTCAAAGATTCAAACCCTCAAGAATATATTAAAATTAGCCCACGAGACAAATCATAAATCAAATAAAGTCAGAGTTATGAGAAATTGTAGAAGTATGCAAGTCCCCTTTTCTAACAGCTAATTTTCCTCTGTGACCTAGCATTTTGTCATTGCACTTAAGCAAAATTCTCTAGAGGTGGAGATGGCATTATATACTTCAGCATCTAGTGATTATTGGAATCTTCTTTTGTAGTTCTCATATAATCCCTCAATAATTATTTTTTTAAATCTTAAACAGGCATATAGACCCGTGGAACAGGATAGAGATTCTGGAAGCAAAGCCTCAATTCCCCAACCAACTCATCTTTGACAAAGCCTCTGACAACAACCACTGGGGAGAGGAGAACCTATTCAGTAAATGGTGCTGGAACAACTGAATGACCACATGCAGAAGATTGAAACAGGACCCCTACCTATCACCATGTACAAAAATTAATTCTAAATTGATCAAAGACCTAATGTAAAGCCTACAATTATAAGAAGCTTAGAAAACACAGGAGACACCCTTATGGAAGCAGGAGACACCCTTACGGAAATTAGAACTGGCAACCAATTCCTATTCAGAACCCTAAAGGCCAATACCTTAAGAAATAAGATAGACAAGTGGGACCTCATCAAACTAACGAACCTCTGCAAAGCAAAAGAAACCATAAAGAGAGTAGGGAGATAGCCCACAGAATGGGAAAAAAATATTTGCTGACTGTTTATCTGACAAAGGCCTAACATCTAGGATCTACAAGGAACTCAAATGCGCCAAAAGGAAAAAAAAACCAAACAGCCCCATTAAAAAGTGGGCAAAAATAAAAAAGAACAAAATCATGAATTTCGCAGCAACCTGGATGGAACTAGAGTCTATAATACTGAGTGACCTCTCACAGAAACAAAGATCCAAGTATCACATGTTCTCACTCATATAATGGACCTTGAACATCCAATGTATAGCACCACTATAAGAAAATGACTGACGGTACTGGGAAACCATGGGGGGAAGGGGGATGGGATTACCAGTAGCAAATACCTGCCTGGGGATGGGAAAACACCTCTTATCAACAGGGTGCCTGAATCAAATGTAATTGTACACCTAACCCTTAACTGTACCCCACAAAACCATAATAAAAAAATATTGATTAAAAAAAAAAAGTGGGCAAAAGACATGAATATACATGTCTCAAAAGAAGATATACAGGCAACCAACAAACACATGAAAAAGTGCTCAGCCTCACTCATCATCAAAGAAATACAAATAAAAACCACATTGAGATGCCACCTTACCCCAGTAAGAATGGCCGTCATTAATAAAACAAACAAGAACAGATGATGGTGAGGATGCGGAGAAAAAGGAATGCTTCTACACTGCTGGTGAGAATGCAAACTAGTGCAATCTCTCTGGAAGACAGTATGGCGATTTCTGAAAGAACTAGAAATTGACCTTCCATATGACCCAGCAATTCCCCTATTGGGAATATACCCGGAGGAACACAAATCATTCTACAAAAAAGATACCTGCACACGTGTGTTTGTTGCAGCTCTATTCACAATAGCAAAAACATGGAACAAACCATGTTGCCCATTGAAGCTAGACTGGATAAAAAAATGTGGTACATTTACATAAGGGAATATTATGCAGTCATAAAGAAAGACAAACATATGGACTCAAGCCACTTGGATGGATTTGGAGTCGCATACTCAGTGATCTATCACAGAAACAAAGAACAGAGTACGATTATGTTCTCACTCATAAGCGAACCTTGAACAATTATAATACTATAAGAAAGGGATTGGCAGTAATGGGAAACTGCCAGGGGACGGGGGTGGGATTGGCAGTTGAGGGAAACTGCTAGGGGAGGGAGAGGCATACCTCATCAACAAGGGTACTTGCATAATCAACATTTGTATACCTATTGTATACATAACCCTGAGTTGTACCCCACACCTTCATAATAAAAATAAGTAAATAAAAAAGAGGGTGCATTATTTCCTATCAGGTTCATCTAATTCAGGATCTATCCCTTGATGCTCCTTGTGATGGTTAATTTTATATATCAAGTTGACAGGGCTAGGGATGCCCAGAATAGTGGTAAAACATTATTTCTGAGTGTGTCTTTGAGGATGTTTCTGGAAGATATTAGCATTTAAACCAGTTGACAGAGCAAAGATGTGTTTTCAGCAATGTGGACAGGTATTATCTAATTCATTCAGGGCCCAGAGACAACAAAAAATTGAAGGAAGGGTAGATTCTCAATCTCTCTCTTCTTGAGTTAGGACTTCTGTCTTTCCCTGCCCTCAGACAACTGTTCCTCTTGGTTTTGGAACTTCAAACTCCTGGACTTATACCATTAGCTCCTGTGGTTCTTAGTCCTTCATTTTGGACTGAATTACACAACTGACTTTTCTTATTCTCCAGCTCACAGATAACGTATCATGGGACTTCTCAGCCTCTATATTTACATGAGCCAATTCACATACTAAATCTCCTCTTATCTATCTATGTATATCCTATTGGTTCTATTTCACTTACACACTCCTCAAGTTTCCTCTTTACTTTGACTACTATTAACCCCAGTGTTAAGTTTTTTGTTCCCTTTTTATGCCATTTCTTAGCTCATTTTGCTGTTTATATTTTTAAAAATTCCAAATTCTGTTGGCTGGCTTTTTGGATTAAACAGGTAAAGGGCTAACTTGCTTATATGTGACATTTAAGAAGGTAGGCTAGCCGGGCTCGGTGGCTCAGCTTGTAATCCCGCACCTTTGGGAGGCTGAGGTGAGTGGATTGCCTGAGCCCGTGGGTTCGAGACCCGCCTGGGCAGCGAGACCTCATCTCTAAAATAAGTTAAAAAATCAGCCGGGCGTGGTAGCGCGCGCCTGTAGTTCCACCTACTTGGAAGGCTGAGGCGGAAGGATCACCGGAGCCCAGCAGGTCGAGGCTGCGGTGGCCGGGAGCAGCCACTGCACTGAGTGAGACTCCAACTCATTAAAAAAACAAAAAAAGAAGGTAGTATCTAGAACTATTGTGGAATGTTCACAAAGTCCTCAGTAATTCTACTTCTTCCAGCTCACCTCTACTCTGTGTAATTTGTATACAAATAAGTCCTCATTCTCCTGGACCAAGAAGACTACTAGGGTTCTAATATTATAGGAAACAATAATAAGAAGGTATAAAATGGATGTTGAGGTAGGCAACCATAAGTCTCTGTCACCAGCAGATTTTGAATTGTCTTTTAAGTTATAACACAAACACATAGACACACACACTGGTATGGACAGTCTGCTTTTGCTCCTTTTTCTCTTCTTTCCCAAACACATGTAGTAATTTAAAATGTACTCACTTTTCATTTTACTTTACTTTATTTTTTTTGAGTTGGAGCTCACTCCATTGCCCAGGTTGGAGGGCAGTGTCATGCTCATGGCCACCCCAGTGCTGACCAGCCGGGCTCAGGCAATCCTTCCCCCTCAGCCTTCCAAGTAGCCAGAACTACAGGCACGCACTACCATGCCCAGCTAATTTTTTGATTTATTGTAGAGATGAAGTCTCACCAAGTTACCCAGGCTATTCTCAAACCCGTGGGTTCAGGTAGTTCCCTCACCTTGGCCTCCCAAAGTGCTGGGATTATAGGCTTGAGCCACCGCCTGGCCTGTTTCTAAGTCCAGAGTATGGGAGAGTCTAAGAACTAAAATAAAAATTATCATTGAGAATAATGGTACCCACAGAGGGATCAGAATCTATTCTCTGCATTGTTCCTTAGCTTTCCTATTGCAGAAGCATAAAAAAGGCTACATATCGTGCCATCTGTGAGCTTTTTTTAACCCTTTGTATCTCTCATTGGAGGCAGTTGTGTGTTCCATCTCATATCTTTATCTTCTTTCCTGATATGACCTATAGTTAAAAAAAATAGCTGTTACTTGTGAATAATTGTGTTTAAAAACATTGAATTCAGCTATGGTTTTCCTTTTAAATGTGAAGAAAATGAGGCAGAGAGATGAGGTAAGGTGATATGTCAGAGGTCATGAAATAAATTAAGGCAGATACCAGTCTAAACCATTCACCTTATCTTAGCATAAGAATGCAAGGTTAGGAGAGCTGCTGGATTCTGTATTCTGGGGAGAAATATATATATGTATGTATTTTTTTTTTTGCCACTTATTGGCTATGTGTTTTAGGGCAAGCTATTTAAATTATTTGTGTCTATATCTTCTCTTCTGTAAGATCCAAATTTGAATAGTACTAATGTCCATTTTTTTCAAGTGGAAATTAAATACAATGGTATATACAAGTCATTTAGCAAAAAACTTGGCCTAAAGTTAGTGCCTAATAAGTTTTACCTAAAAATTAAGAAATGGTAGAGATTGCTAAACAATTAGCCAATGGATAAATAAATACAATATGTGAGATGGACTTTATCCTGAGTTTAGAGAAGATAGCAATGTCTGCAGGCCTGGGCAATGTGGGGAAGAATTTGCAGAGGAGTCTGCATGATTTTTCTGGCCAAGTATGCTTGCTTAGTAACATTTTTTTTAAACTGCTGTCCAAGCTGTTAGCTGGAATTGAAAGATACAGTGATGGTTAGAGGGCCTATTTAGTAAGAGCAGAAAAAAATGCACTGAGAGTGAATCATTTGTCTGAACACAGAAGGCTGAGTCAGTGAGAATGAACTGTCACGTAGGCAGGTTGAGTGAAAGCCAAAAACACTGGGCAATGATTGCTCTGAGGGACAATTTCAAGCCAGGCATTGAGACTCTCTGTCTACCCTGACCTACTCCCAAGTTTAGAATTTCTCTAACTGCCCCTCAGTCAGAATCCCAGGAAGGGCAGCACAAACAGACGCAAGATGAACACAAGATGAAAAAAGCCAGTTTGTCCTTCACTGAATTACTGGTGGAACCCTGGGTTTTTTTGTTCAATAAGTCTCACAGGGTAGGAAAAATAATGTTGACTCAATATGAAAAACAATGTGCTAAAACTCCTGTATACTTAAGTGACAGGGAAGTCTCTCCTTGGAAACAGTGAGCTCTTCAAAGCTATAGGGCTTCAAACAAACACTGTACAAGTACACCCAAGAAAAATTGTAGAGACAATTTGTCCATTAAAGATAGGCCTGTTTTGATGACTTTTAACTCAAACATGTTACCATTTTATACTTTGAGCTGGATTAAAATCCATTAATCAGTCACTTTCCTAGCTGAAAATTGTAAAGATTGTGACCGAAGCTTAGGTAAAAAATAATAACAATAATAATCAATCAATAGTTGCCAAGTATCTACTCTGCAGTAAGCAATGTCTTAGGTGTTGTAAAGACTGTTGAATTGCTTTGCACATAGTCACTACCTTCATTCAGTGACTGTAAAAAGTGAGGGCGGTTGAGGGGAGAGTATTTTCACATTATTAAAATATTCATTCTTTCTTTCCATCAGAAGGCAAAATATAATTTATTGGAAATTATATACCAGGTTTTCTTCTAGTCCCTATGGAATAATTAAAAAAACTCAGGTTCTAGTTCCAGGGGAAAAGAATGGCTACTACAGATTTGGGAGATCAAAAATTATTTCTTAAAGGATATGTATTCAAGTGAGAGGAAGAGGAGTAAAAGAGTACCTTTTCATATTCAGTCACGTTGTGGTCAAAAAGGATGTCTACTGTCTGCAATAATATGTAGGAAGAAGGGATAAGATTAAAGAAGTAGGAAGTTTACTTTATCATATGTAATTAATCTTATTAGTGTCAACCCAGATCCCTGTTACCCGGTTGGCTCACTCATTCCTAGATATTTTAAATGTTAACTGTTCATGGATTTACTTCCTTTAGCCAATAAGTTATCACTCTGCCTGAAGAAACCAAGGAAACTATATCTTCCCACAGGGTGGCCTGAAAACAAAGACTGATTGATATAAATTTAGATAAGCCAACACTCTTACCACTACGTGAAACTAGATCTGCAGTGCAATTCGTAATCCTGAGACTTCCCAGTATTAGGTTTGAAGGTAGACCCCAGCTAAAAGGACACCTGTGTTTAATTGCATCTCATGCCTTCTTTTTTTTTTCTTTTCTTCTTCCACTCCTTTATAGAGTTCTCCTGTGATATTTCCCTCAATAAGCAACTTATACATCTATCCTCAACTCAAACTCTGCTTCTAGAAAACCAGCCTATGGCAATACTGACTGTGATTATTTTTGTTTCCTTTCTCCAATCCAGTTATTTCCCAAAGCCCTAAAAGTTAATTTGCATGCCTCTATTGGAATAAAGGACTGTTCACCTAGAACTCATTGATTTAAATGCACACATCATATTGTTCTTGTTATACAGACAAAAAACCTTGGTTGATTCAGTTGCATTCATCTATTATAAAGGAAAAAATGAATACTTATTATCTTAATAACATGTATATTGAAGTTTTCCTTTAAAAACATCTGGCATTAGTGATTTGTAAAGTTCTTATGCCATTCATTCTTAAAAATAGCATAGCATATTAACTCACAGCCAGCATCTTGTCTTTTCTTACACATTGACTACTGGTATAGTATTCCCATTTCAATCAAACAGATGAGGAAACTTGAAATATCTAGCAGTTAAGAGTCTAGGACGGGATTGGTGGCTCAGCCTGTAATTCCAGCACTTTGGGAGGCTGAGGCAAGTGGATTGCCTGAGCCAGTGGGTTTAGGACCAGTCTGGGCAACTTGGCGAGACCTCGTGTCTACCATAAATAAAAACAAATTAGCTGGATGTGGTAGCACACGCCTATAGTTCTGGCTACTGGGAAGGCTGAGACAAAAGGATCGCCAGAGCCCAGAACGTCAATGCTGTGGTGGTCATTAGCATGCCACTGCACCCCAGTCTGGGCGACAGAGTAAGACTCCAACTCAAAAAAAAAAAAAAAGGAGTCTGGCAAGAGTCATGAAACAAGAATTACAATCAGAATCTCCTGATTCTCAACCCCAAGCAGCTTCCAGTGTTGAGGAAGATGCTGAGTTTCCACAGATGTCACCTATTTGTTTCTTTTCTTTCTTCCATCATGTGTTTCCAATGAGAAAGCATTTTGGTTCCAACTTGGCTATCCTATCAAATTGCTACAAGGCTACAGCAGCCAGAATGCCTTGGTATTAGTACAAAAATAGGAATGGAACAGGACAGAGATTCCGAAAGCAAAAACTTGGTCTCTCAACCCACTCATCTTCGACAAAGCCACCAATAACACACCACTGGGGAAAACAGATCATATTTTTAGCAAATGGTGCTGGAAAACTGGTCGACCACATGAAAAAGATTGAAACTAGACCCCTACCTCTCACCATATACAAAAATCAACTTCAACTGGATCAAAAACCTAAATGTAAAATTTCAAACTATAAGAATCCTAGAAGAAAACATAAGAAACACTCTTATGCACATCAGAGAAGGCAATGAATTCTTGATCAAATCCCCAAAACGGATGCCATAAAAGCTAAGATAGACAAGTGGGACCTCATCAAACCACAAAGCTTTTGCACAGCAAAATATTAGATACTTTGAATCATACAAGCACAGAGGCAAATGGAAAGACTTGAATAATAGGACAAATCCAAGTCTTTTTAAAAATTATTTTATTTTATTTTCAAAATGTGGGGTACAATTTAGGGTTAGGTACATAAGTGGTCATTGTACAGGTAAAGTGTGGATACCCTTATTGATTTTACGTGCCCCCCTCCATGGCAGTGTCCCACTACTGCCAATCCCTTTCTTATAGTATTATGATAAATGTTCAGGTACTCAGATCTTTGTTTCTGTGATAAATTCAAAAGTCTTAGAGGGCAGTTATCAAAAAGCAAATGAACCTAGAAGCAGAAAAAAATTTCATGAGGATTCTAAAAGCAAACCTACAATCAATAGAAATCCCAAAGAGACTCAAGCAATTCTGGCATTTAACCACTTTTAGGTCCATACTTTTCTCTCTTGTGCAGAGTTGGGACTGTGGTCATTTGTTACAGCTCTTTGATAGCCTGCTGGCACTTCCTTTGTCCTAAATAAAAATGGTGTTATTTTATGTAACAGGGTTATTGAATATGCATTAACACATATATTGGCCCATGATAATATAGAAAGCTGAAAAAGTCAGCTGAATGGCAGAAAGGAAGGAATTTTTCCAAGGAATACAGATACAGAGCTCCCAAAATCTACATCCAAACTTTTTTTCTAGATCCCTAGTCAGCATTGATTGAATGTCTTTTTTTGTGGGGCTAAGAAAACAGCAGAAAATGTGTATTACATGTTTATTCTAATATTACAAATTCACCGTGTGGCACTGCACTAGGCACATAATACTCAATAAATCTTGATTCCCTAAATATTTGAATTTTACATTATATTTTGAAGACCAATCCATATTTGATTGAAGACCAATCCATATTTGATTTCACAGTAGAAAACATCATCATCTAGAAATAAATTATTTTTCAGTGATAACAGTTGCAGAGATGGGAAATGTTCTTTCAAGCACAAAGTTTGCCTGAAGGATAAAAAACTTCAGGCAGACCTGCCTTAATTGTATGCTGTGCAACTAATTATGTGTGTTGAACTTGTAATTGGTTTAACTTTGCTGTTTTCCAGTTTTCCTGAATATACAATAAGGGTTCAAGGGAGGTGATTTAGTACTATGGCGACTTGAAATTTTCAGTAAAATTTTTAATGACTCCTTGAAATTTTAATATTTTCTGAATTGAACTAAAGTTCCCAACACTATGTAGAAGTTTTCCTAGCCCTAAAAAGAACTCCTCTGGGGTTTGACTTCCATTGAAACATATTCTAAAGAAAGTGTGCATTTCCCCTACATATAGAATTTGATGACGGGCAGGTTGCCTAAAAAGATATTTCACTGCAATTAGTTTTCTTTACTCCTTGACAGAGGGTTTCAGAGCCCAGAGGCAACTTCTACCAGGATAAAAATACACTGCACTGTCAGTAGAAGATATTCTTATATAACATGCAATGATTTCTTTCCCCCATTTTGCAAGTACTCAGAGGAATGGTAGGGTTTGCTGACATCCCCAAGCAGGTCAACATGCATTAAAGCTTTGCTCCCTTGTCTGATATAACCAGAACATTGCTGATTCTAACAATTTTTCTGAATAAGTTATTGAAGAGAACGTTAGGTCAAGGGTAAAGATTATTTTTATTTATGTGTGTTCTTTCTTTTAAAAACAGTATTAAGAATAAGAAAAACATTTTACTAAAACTGGTTCTCAACGGGGGTTGATTTTGCCTCTCACAGGGTATTTGGCAAGATCTGGAGACATTTTTGTTTATTACAACTAGGAAACACTACTGGCATCTAGTAGATAGAGGCCAGAGATACATCTAAACATTCTGCAATAGGTAAGATGTTCCTGACCCCTGCCAAAGAAATAATCAGATCCCAAACTTAGGACTGAGAAAACCTGAATTAAGATTTTAACATATACCTATATATATATATACTAAATATATATATTTTTTATTATATATGCAATAGAAAATAAAATCAGCTGCTATGTTTATATATATATATATCTATATATAACCATAGCAGCTGATTTTATTTTCTATTACTCTTTTCTTGTTTTTCTTTATAAGCACATATAAACTATATAGTTATAATTATGATTTACATATAATTTAGCATTTTCTGTTTTATTAATATCACATGATAAACATTTCTACATTTATGTTTTCCTAATTATCATTTTAGTGACTGTCTAAGTATCCATTGGGTTGATCTGATGCAATTTACAATGTCTGTTTTTGGTGTTGATCATTTAGGATATTTCCAACATATTCCCTCATTTTCAATGATTTATTATGATTAACTTTCAGAGATGCTAATTACTGTGTCATCAATATGATTTTTTTGGTAAGGCATCAGCTTCCCAAAGTTTTTTCATAGTTAATATAGAAAGCTGGAATATTTTTTCAGTGACTTGATTAGGTGACTTAAAAGCACATGGCAATGACATAACTGAAATTTAAGTATTTAAGTCCTGTGTGTTTCATACAAAAATTCAGTTTGCATGTACAAAGTGAAAAACTTTGGGTCATTTACTTGTTTCTTGTTTTCATAAATAAGTTTATTTTTCAGACTGAAAAGAACCATGACTCTAGTACCTTGTTCCCATTTCCCTAATTTTCCAAAGGAACATATGCATTATAAAGTGAGGCCCAAACTCTACCTGTACAATGACCATTTGTATACCTAACCCTGAACTGTATCCCACATCTTTAAAATAAAAAAAAAGTTCAGTAAAGATTCTGAACTGAGCACAATAATGCATGAGGCATTTCAACTATCTATGTAGTTTTGCTCCAAGTCTTCAAGAAAGGAAAAAATGAAAATTACTCTGCCACTCATGTTGGAAATAAATAATGATTGATTTATGAACAAAAATCACTTTTTCCCAAGAATGATTCTTTTTTTCTAACAAATAACTTTTTCAATATTTTAATGTTTTATTATTCTACATCTTATCCCATTCTAACCATCACCATCTTACCTACACTTGTCCAAATACAAGAAAACAGTGAAAAGTCCCTTTCAACTTGAATTGTACTTTCTTCTTGATTAAGAAAACAGCTAAATAAGTAATGATTTTATATGCTCAAGTAGACAAAGTTAGTGAAGATTGGGGAAACATTGAAAAAGTAAACAATCAACCAACCAAGAAGAATGTGGAACACGGCCCAGAAAAAGTGTAATTTAGGTGAGTCCTTGCATTAAGTAGGAGTTGATAGTATGAGCAATATAAGAGAGATGGGCTGTCAAGCAAAGGAAAAGCACCTGGAACATTAAATGGACACATATAAATTCAGCACATCTTTCAAGCTTCAGCACAAAGTTTCCTCTTTACCAAGTTGTTCCTGAGTCTTTCAGTAGAAAATGATCTCTCCATTTTCTTAACACACAAAGATCTCTAAAAGCATAACTTTTTAGGAATGCTTCACTTTCTTCTTTTTTATGTTATTCCGATTCATAATATCTTTGATGGCAGGACATGTGTCTCATTCATTTTCTTATTCCATATAGGTGCCGATATAATGTATTAAAGATGGTAGATGCCCATTAAATAGTTTTAATGAAAGGAAAAATGAATGACTATTAACAAAATAGTACAATTAAAGGAAAACCAGCGTGCTGACCTTTCCATTATGCAGGCGATGTTTGCAGACACGTGATTTGGTTTCATAGCTTTCTGAGAATAAAGCATTCTATGACTTTCAATGTTACATAGAAATTTGAAATCTGTATATGCAAGAACTGAGACAGAAACAAAAGAGGAAATGAAAGAGTTTCAATAAAGGAGTCAATGAAGAGGAGTAATGTGAAAGGGCATGGATTGCATTAACGACTATTGCTGCATAACACACTACCCCAAATCTTAGTGGCCTGAAACAATAAACATTATCTCACAATTGCTGTTGGTCAGGAGACAGCAGGGCTTAACTGCATCCCCTGTCACAAGATCTCTCACTGGGCTGCAACCAATATGCTAGCCAAGATATCTGTCATCTCAAGGCTCAACTAGGGAAGTATCCTCTTCCAAGCATGCCCACATGGGTGCTGAAGGCCTCAGATCCCTGATGACTACTGGTTGGAAAAATCAGTTTCTTGCCACAGGGGCCTCTTCATAGGCAGAGAGAAGACCTTGAAAATGATTGCAAAAGGAGGACAAGCAAGATAGAATTCATATTATTTTTGTAATTTCATCTTGGGAGTAACATCCTGCAATTTTTCATTATATTCTGTTTATTAGCAGCAAGACAGCAGGTTCAGCTTACAATCAATGGAAGGAAATTACACATGGATGTGAACGATAAGGGAGGGGATCATTGTAAGCCATTTTAGAGGAGGCCTATCTTATGGGTCACCAAAATAAAATGAAAAAGTTGATGATGGCCGGGCTCCGTGGCTCAGTCTGTAATCCCAGCACTTGAGGCCGAGGTGAGTAGATTGCCTGATCCTGCGGGTTTGAGACCCGCCTGGGCAACTTGGTGAGACCTCATCTCTACAATAAATAAAAAATTAGCTGGGTGTGGTAGCACGCGCTTGTAGTTCCGGCTACTTGGAAGGCTGAGGTGGAAGAATCACCGGAGCTCAGCAGGTCTAGTCTGTGGTGACCGGGAGTGTGCCACTGCACTCCATTCTGGGTGACGGAGTGAGACTCCAACTCAAAAAAAAGAAAAAGAAAGAAAGAAAGAAAAAGAAAAAGCTGATGATTAGAATGATTTGAAAAAATTAGGAAAAACGATAAAAGCCAGGAAGTAGAGAGAGAGAATTGAAAGAAATTAAAAAGAATAGAAAAAAGCAAATTAAAATAGAAAAAAATAAAGGGACATGGATAGAAAGAATATTCACCCACACATTTCCCAGTTTATGTCCAACTGTTTTATTTTTCTTCTTCTACTATTGTTCTAATATGATCAACAAATTTCTCTAGAGAAATTGTCTTCAAAGTAAAGCTTCTAAGAGGAGGATGTGCTACCACAGAGGACACAAACTGCTGTTGATATTCTCCATCATGACTGACTGTCTCATTGGGCCTGGAACAACCTTTTAAAAAAGACGTTTTGATCCTGTAGCCTGGAGAAAAACGTGCTGCAAAATTCTTGACCTTTTCCAGTGTTCCTAGGGGCCAAAAGTGTTTAGAGAAGTGAAAAATTCAATTTCTCTGCTTGACTTGTCATTCAGACCTTAGAAAGAATACAGAGACAGATCATTGCAAATATCCCCATTGTTTTGCTGCAAGTCCCTAAGGAAAGGGGAAAATTGGAAAATAGAAAACACCTCACTGCCCCATGCTGGACAGAAATAATAATCTTCGGACAGGAATGATTTTATCCCCTAAAGTTGTCCTTTTTCTTTTTTTAACAAATAACATTTTACTTGCTTTAACTTTGTTTTATTGTAAGTCACATATACCTTCTTATATTTACCATCCTATGCAATTTTGTATTTTCACACTAAACCAAAAATAAATACAAATACAGGAATTCAAAACTTTTCATGTCGGAATTTCTCCTTTGTCATTAGATATTTGCCTATCGAGGAAAATGCTAATTTTCTGACCATAGTTTTAAGTAGAACACTAATAATTTAATAGATATCTGTATCATAATGGCTGATGCCAGATTCTGTTTCAAAAAGTTTTTTATGTTCTTACCAGTTTATGCCAATGTTTTTAAAAAATAACCATTCCCTAACATCTTTTACAAGTACTTCTCCCCCTGTCTGAAATTTGTTTCCTAAAGTTTTCTCTGCCTGAATAGTTAAGTTAGTATTTTCCATTTGAGGGTTAGCTTAGTTTCATCTTTTTCATAAAAACTTTCTTGCCCATGGCCCACCTTGATCAGATTGCATTTCCTGCATTCTCTATAGTAGAAATGTGGACATAAACCTGTCAGAATGTATCACAATGTACTCTAATTGCATATTGATATTAGAAGCTGTGTCTTTTATTTGTAAATTATTGACACGTAGTTTATTGCCTTACTTATAATATATGCTCATTAAATAGAGCAATGTGCAGTTGGAAGGGTCTTGAGAGGTCTTCTAGTTCTTCCCTGACTTCCATAGGATGAAAAAGCTCATGCATAGAGAAAGTGAGAGGGAAATACTCATAGAACATTTGGCTTTCATAATTTTTAGTAAAGATACATGAATAAATAAGTGAACAAATTTAGATATATGACTAGGTTTTAGAACTGATATGCTGCAACACTTCTTATCTTTTCTGGGTTCCCTTTGCAAAGACCCTATGTGTACCTATAGGTCCTGTAAAATTGGCAATGCACAGATGTGCTATAATACCTGGCCTTGAGGCTGTATATTAAAAGCAAGAAATTTGGTCCAGTTTACACACAAGGAGATGGGATGACACAGGGCATAAACATCATTAGTCTAAGAATGTATATCAACTACCATTTGAGAAAATTAAATTATTTTCCATGAAAAATACAAATGTTGTCTCAAAGAACCTACATAGCTTCTATTGAATATTTAAATTGAGTGGTTATGTGGAGCCCAAGCTGGGGCAGCCTTTGCCACACAATGGGCTAATGAAACAGACTGGTGAGACAGAGACAGAAAACAACTTTTTTACATATGGCTCTGCACTGGGTATTTGGAAGCTGTAAGAAGACTTGGTCTTGGCTTCTGGGAGACATTAGTATGCATGAGAAGGTTTGACTTACTCACCTACATTCTTAGTATCATAAAAAAATTTAAATAGAGAAATGTGCAGTTGGAAGGGTCCTGAGAAGTCATTGAGTCCTTCCTTGTCTTCATTGGATGAAGAAATTTATGTGCAAGAAAGGGAGAGGGAAGTACTCATAGACACGGCTCTTGTGATTTTCAGTCAAAACAGATGAAACACCAATTACTTCCCTTACCAACCATAGCAGTACTCTGTAGGGCTTAAGAACATCAGTTTTGTAATTAGACTGTCATATTTAAATGTTGACTCTGTCCTTTTCAAATGTTCATATGCCAATCTGGACAAGTAATATGAAATCTGCAAATCTCAAATTTCCTATCTCTACTAGGTTTGATGTCATGATTATTTAATATCCATAAAGCATTTAGAACTGATTTGGCACATAATATGTGCTCAGCTAATATTAGCTATTGTTTTGATCATTCTTATCATTATTGTTGTTATAGCTCCTTGTGACAATGACCATACACACACACACACACACAGACACACACACACACACACACACACACACATATATATATAATGTATATATGTGTATATTATGTATATACACACACACATATATATATAATGTATATAATACTTTGATTAAGATGGGAATGATTTAATAAATGGATCAAAACCTATTCTGTGAAGTTCTCCAGGGCTTCTTTTCACAAAGTAACATGTAAAGGCTTTTGTTATCGCACTAATGGTTTTATTTTTACACACCAACAGCCTCATCAAGATGTACTTTTCAAGAGTAAGAACTGTATTTTCTTCTTTAGTTGCTCCAGCACCAATGAGGAGCCTAGCAAATGTTGTGTGTCAGTTTGTTAGCAGTGGCCTAATGGTGTGATGGAGCAACAACAACAAAAGGCAAGCAAATGCTCAAATACAAAGAAGAGCTCATAATATCTTCAGTAATGGGGTTCATTTGAGAGTCTCTAAACTGCACCTTTTGTGTCATCATTATCATCATCATCCACGTCATCTTTATTACTGCTAACATTTATTAAGAGCTTACTATGTGGAAATGCTAGTCTCACAGTATCATTAAATCACCAGTAATTGGGTGTTAGGAATCATTATACCCCTATTACAAATGAGAAGTTTCATGGAGTTTCTCCAACTCAGCTAGTAATTATCTGAGTAAAATTCAAACATAAAAATTGTCTTTATTTCAAAATTGAGGTACTCAAACATCATGCCATGTTGCCTTTAATCCATTTTTCCATTCATTCATTTATTCAGCCTTTTATTCACTCAACATTCATAAGCAGTTAGGATGTGGTAGACTCTGCTTTAAAACAATATTTGGTGTCATTTCAGCTTGTGTACAAATGAGAAATTTTCTGGAGAGGTAGTGTGAGAGAGCCCGTGGTTGGCTTTGCACAGGTATACATATTTGACCCACAGTCTTTACCCCTGTCTCTATACATCTCATTCCTTTTGTTCTCATTTTCCCATTTATGAATGGGAAAAGAGAAACCCAATAGCTCCATTAATTCTCTTAGTGACAGAGCCAAGTTTTCTTGGCTCTGAAGGACTTGCCCTCCTGACTCAATACACCATGTACCAAAGGTAATTAGGGCAACTTATTTAAAACTTACAATCTAATTAGTGGCTTTTAATGGTAGTTAATTACATGGAGAGCAACAAAGCAGTTATATTTTTAACCAAGCTTTTTCCAGACTGAAACAGGAATGGGTATTTATTCAGAGACATAAAGGATAGGGGACACTAGAGTTAACATCTAATTACACAGAATTGTCCCTGGTAATTATGAGCAATGTGATTTTATTTATCTGACAATTATAGGAGCTTTGCAAACTCTTTGACCTGAGAGACTTGGAAAGGAGACAGAGAAAGAACTAAATGGCATACTGTGTCCAGGCATATTTTTTTTTTAAATTACACAGATGATTGGAAGTAGGAATGGCCAGGTAAGAAAACAAGAGAGAAATGTTCTCATTCTATTAGATAATATAAGGTATACTGAGATATAGAATATGAATAAGATTGAATTAATTAATGAAAACTCTGATTCACATGCCAACTTCATCACTTGCTAGCTTGACAGAAAATGAATCCTTCAGAACCTCAATTTTCTAAAAATAATATTTACCTTGAATATCTCACAGACAAAATTATTCATCTCTCAACTGTTTACTGTATGAATGTTGATAACAGCACTGATTTTAGAGCAAAATTAGATAAAATTATGACATTCTCTTTGTCCTCAAGAATCTTGCCCTCAAGTTTGGTAAGAGAAATAAATATGCAAATAAATAACAATAGTATAATTTTAGGTTCCAGAGATAATGCTCTGAGATTCCGTGAAAGTGATGTAATACTATAATTTATTATTATAATTTATTAATTATAAATTATAAATAATTCATTGTTTTATTTGTCATATAATTGTAGCATTAATATAATTCAGTTTAACAATTATTAATTAAGAACTTAGTACATGTTGAATACTCTTGTTATCTGCTTGACTGGAAATTGCTGTCTCTATTAAGACTTATTTAATATAAAATAAAATAATTTTTAAAAGCAAAAATAATATAAAAAGGAAAATAAATAAATAAACAATTAGACATTTAATATAAAGAAGGATCGCCACCAAATTGTGGCCTGTGTTTGGTGATTCCAGCCTCCATGAATTTTATGTAGTTCAGCTCCATCACCAGTGTATCTTCTTTAAGACAACCGGTATCCATCTTTGTAGAGGCTGGACTTTGGAGTCAAACAGATATGGATTCAAATCCAAATCCATTCTTTTTAGTTTTATATATTGGTAAACTCACTTTTTTTCATCTGCAAAATGGCAGTGAAGCAGTGTTCCTTCTTGGGAAGACCAGATGCCCTCAACTTCTTTTATACCCTCTCAACATCAATTTTATTAAGGTTTTACAATCCAACAATTCCTAACAAAATATCAACATCCATGATGATTATAAATTCTAGTCCATATGGTTAATGTATAAAGGGTAGTTTCTAAATTCAAATAACCTGGACATAAATCCTGGCTTTCTCAATTTATGTGCCCTTTCTTCTTGTCCTTTTTCAGCTTAATGTCATTAGCTTAGACATATACAATTATATCGCTTGAAATTTAGCACTCTGTCTGTCACACATCTGGATTTTCCTGAAATGCAGCATCAAATATTGGTTTTTAGATAAACTCAGTTTTGTGTATGGAAATAGCAAAAAAAAAAAAAAATGGTCCCAAATTGAGAATCATGACTTGGGTTTCTATCCCTATTTGCTCATAGAATGTGTACCATTAACTGGATCATTGTTCCATGCTTCTGTAACTACATTTTAAAAATAAAGTGCTGGCAGGATGAGACTGGGGATGACTCCAAAGTTGTTTCCATTATTAATACGCAATGGTTTTAAGAATATTTTATTTTCACTTTTTTCCTCTCTCTGCACTCTTCCTAGAGAACATGAAGAGGGAGTTTCTCCCCTCTCCACTCCCTCTCTGAGTGATATTTATCCTAAAAACATTTTTGAGAAAATAGTATATGCTAGACATATGTTGCAAGAGGAAACTAATAAATATATCTTTTTTTCCAATTTTTTTCATTTTCCTTGATTTTGGCTAACCAATAGGATAAGAAAAGCAAGGAACATGTCATAAAGTTCCTTCATATCCTCCATCACGCTGTGGAGTTGTGGGTACATGATCAGTAGTAGCTGAATGTCTCCATCATTTCACTACTGAATGTGGTTGCTAATAAAGGGAAGGCAAAAAAGAGTCCATTTAATCATTGGGAGCAAAGAATTGAAATTATACATAAAAGATTATGTTGTAATTGTTACTTTATATTCATCAATCTCTATAATCTGAGTTTCCATAATTTTTTACTCCAAAAATGCAAACTTAAGAACTAGGGGAAAAAAAAATTCTAGGAGCTGGCAAATGATTATTCAGAGTAAATCTGTGTGCCTGCAGGGGTGGACGGGTGGTGTGATGGTGGCAAACGAGCTTGCAACTTGGCTCAAGGCCCAGTTCTGCCACTATATCACTGAGTGATCTCGAGCAAGTCACTTAACCTTTGACTCCAGTGACCTAACCATGCCCTGGAAGGGCACTGGCCTGATAAGAATTCCAATTTATGTTCCCAGGCAAAGCTTGCTTTTCTTGGAGTAATTCAAAGTGCTAGTTCCAGGCACTAGTTGTCCTTCGATTTTCCTTTCATTTGCTCCTTCCTTTTTTCCATCCATTGATCCATTTATTCAAAATATATTTATGATGTGTCCTTCATGGGATATTCATTTTTCTAGATACTAAAGCCTCAACAGAGCAAAAACATACCAAAAGGCCATGTTCTAATGGAGTTTACAGTCTATCTCAGTACACAATAAGCAGTCTATCGTTTATAGTCTAGACAACTAAAAAAGCAAAACAAAACAAATGAGCAAAATATAAGTTTCTGAAGGCAATGTTGCTATGGGGAATAATTAAGCCAGTAATGGGTATTAGGGATGCTGAGAACACAGTAATTCTAAATGGTTGGCCAAAGAAAGCCTCAGTGAGTTGAATAAAGACACCAAGAAGGTGAGCAAGAGATAAGATTATCTGGTGAAAAGCATTTCAGGTACAGGTAAGAGCAGGTGTAATTCATAAAGCAAGAATATGTCTGGTGTACTTGACATCAACAAACAGGGAAGTCTTGTTGCTTGAACAGAGCAGACAAATAGAGGGAAGTTGCAGAGGAGGTCAGGGAAAAAGCCAACAGCCAGATTATGCATGGCTTTTTAGACCGTTAGGTTTCCCTTGAAGCAGAAGGAAAGCCATTGAAGAGTTTTGGGAACAAGTAGCTGCATGATTTGACTTTTATTTTAATAGAGCCACTCAAGCTCCTATGATTATTAGAGAGACTATTTTGGGCTATGGCAGTGAACCAAACTAGAGAAGATGGTGGCATAGACCAGGGTGGCAGCAGTGGAGGTGATAGCAGGTGGTCAGATTTCAGATATAATAGTGAAATATTATGTGCAAATGATATCTAAACATAAATGCTGAAGACTCAGATTGTGTTGGTTTCTTTCCACTACTTAGTAAAACATTATATCTGCAGACTTAGTGCCACTTTAAGCCATGTAGATCCCTAATTGGTTTAATCCCAGTAGCAGGTTCACCTTGTCACATCTTGATCATTGCCCTATCTAACCCCCAATTCCTTGATAGCTATTTTATCAGGGACCCCTCAAACCCAAATCACATATCTCTAATGAGCATGACTGCTTAGGATGCCCAAGGAGAATGACTGCATTCAGTGAAACAGAACCAACTCTGTGACTGGAATTTCAGTGAAATTTAAATCCAGAATTTTAGGATCTCTGTGAACCTAAATTAGAGATAAAGGAAGCCTTTTGTAAAGCTCTGATAAACAGAAGCTCATGTAGTATTTATGCCACCCTATATGTTTTTATCACAAAGTAAATGGCTCTGGCTAATAAATACACACTAAAGTATGAGTAGTGCTCTTTGGGTGTTCCTGGTATATTTAGACTTCAAAGGTGTTTGTCTGCATCATCTGTATTTAATCCACAAGAATAATTCCAAAACCTCAGAATGAGTGCCATGGGATAGATTCTTTTAGATATGTGTTTTCCAGGGACTCTCTTCATAACATTGGTTCAGATGCCAGAATCTTGAATAAAATGATAGCTTGTACCATAGAGAACATCCCTTCCAACTCCCAGACAAGGAAATTGATCCATAAGCAGGAGCTATCCTGGCCACAGCCAAAGAGTTAATACACATCATTGTCAGCATCGGATTCAGTGTTACTGACCTCTTCATTATTCTGTCTGGTCACACTGTGCTGACCGTCATTCAACAATTCAGCAGTCATACAGAAAATGTCTCAATAGGTGTAATTCTCCCTCGTTCTCACTGTATGTTTATGCATAAAAAATAACTACATTTGTACCCCAAATCCTAACAAGAAAATACAAATATTCAAGTTTCACTATATTCTTTACAAAACACATGGGGAATGAAGATAGTTAACAATCATCAACTTATTCTCCCAGGAGATTTCTCTGTTGGAACAGGTCTCCTTCTAAGTAAGTAGCTCTAATTTTAGATTAGCTGTAAATATATTTTGACTTTATATTTCTCCTAAATATTTTATTATGTAAAAAACTTTTTGATTGTAATATACATTTCATCTATTGGAGGTCCTGCTAGATTTATTCAGGAGACACATATACACACATATATGTGCATACATGTACTCATATGCATGCAAACACATACATGCACACACACACCCACATGTCTACTTCAGTTACACTGCCAAGTTTCAGATTTAACATCTCACTATAACATATTCAAGAATCACAGTTAGGCTCTCTGAGTCTGTAGAAACATTTGGAGAGCAAGATAAATATTTCAAAACAGATTTATTAACAGATGAAACACATCGATTTTAAAGCACCATGTACTTATAGCATTATATCACTAAGATTATATTTTACACATCTCTTTATGATTTACAAGAAGTACATATTCATCTTGTCTTTTTAAAATTAAACAGTTTTTAAGTTTGTTAAGTAAAGTTGTTTTATGTTTTCATACAGATCGAGAAACTGAGGAATAAAAAACAAACTGACTTGACCAGAGAAACAGCTAGCTTTGAGTAGCACTAAAGGTGGGTTCCACACCTTCTCACATTTTGTCTATATTCTGACCATTATTGTAAATGCCAGTGTAGTACTTATGCATACAGGAAGTAACATTGGCCATCCAGTTGAGGATGGAACCAACAAAAAAGTCTATGAGACTTCTTGAATTCCATTTGGAAAATCTTAGAGTAATGTGTTTGGCAAACATAACCTGGAATTTGAACGTCATTAAAGTAGTAACTTTTGAATCCTAATGGCTTCCTTTTCAAAATGTCAAAAACTTCATCACTGTTTTATATCCATGGACTGTTCCTCCTGTGGTCTACTACATTGTCCAGAAGCATTTCTCCCCTGTCTGTTAGAATATCTCTACCCTAAAATCAACCAAGCTGGTAGCAATCTTACAGTATTGCTCATCACAGTATTGCTCATCACCCTTTGTGCAGTGAGCCATAGAAAGGAATTATAAAAACAGCACACCAGGACAGGATGGGACTATAAAAACCATCAGTCATATCCTACAAATGTCAGTGCTAAGTCCTAGAGGGTTCAAATGACTGTTTTAGTGGTAAAAATCTGAACTAGATTGAGGAATTTTTATTTTCACCCTTGAGGGAGTGACTACTACAGGATTTTTCCTCCCACTCTAAACAATCAAAAAAATAAATGATAGATATGAAATAATTTTTTCCCATATATTGAACAAGCAAGTAGAATAAATTGTGACAACTGAGAAAAGAAACCTACAGAGTGCGATCTGAGATCACCTAGAATTTCTATCTGGAGGAAATACCGAGACCCCCAGGGAAGCTAAGCCTGGTGCATTCAATGAGCTTAATCAGAGATCAAGGAGACAGAGAAAGCTAGAATATTAACAAGGGCAGAATTTGGAGAGGAAAGAGAACCATACAAAGGAAAAACTTCAAAAATCAGTAGAGAATTCCTGGAGTTATTTAGTAAATATTAATGTGCACATGTGTAAGATAAAGTTTTATAAGATCGTATGAAAAAGAACTTCCACAGAAATAACTATTATTTGAGATTGATAATTTTAAACATTCTCTAAACTCTCATAGGGATAGACATGATTTAATATACAACCATCTTGAATAGAAAGACCTTGATGAAGACAAAGTCAATTAGGAAAGAACCCCAGAAGGTCATACTTTAGTGTATAGGTGACACTAGCTCTAGAGTAAATACTACTCTTGACCTACAATAAAAAATGTTTGACTAGGAACCTCAATATTATCAACTTGATCTGCAAATAAATTAACTACTGGACCAAACTAAGCTCAACACTTTTTAAGGAAGACGATACAATTCAGCAGTTAGCAATGTAAACTTCATAGTGCTTGGCAGTCAGTCAAAACTTATTGGATATGATAATGAGCAGGAAAAGAGTGACACAAAACCAGGAGTAGAAAGAGTCAACAGTAAAAGACTCATTATGTCAAAATATTATGGCATTAGAAAACAAGAACTCTTTTTTAAA
This sequence comes from Carlito syrichta, assembly GCF_000164805.1. Lineage (NCBI taxonomy): Eukaryota > Metazoa > Chordata > Mammalia > Primates > Tarsiidae > Carlito > Carlito syrichta. The sequence goes on along the minus strand of NW_007260284.1, from coordinate 141,337 downwards.
TTTATGTATTATAGAGTTGTGGGGTATGTGAGGATTAATTATGTAAGTCGGCTGCATGCAGATGAAGTTTGGGCTTTTAACTGGTCCTCACTCCCCTTGGTAATGGACCAGGTATGCCTTGTGTTGTCGTGTGCCCCCTCCCTTTTTCTCTACCTCCCTCCTCTAGCAGTGCCCAGTGACTCTTGATCCCACCGTGGTGCTCATGTGACTAGTGTTCATGGTCCACTTTTGAATCAGAACATGAAGAATTCAGTTCTTTGCACCTGTGGTAGTTCACTTAGTATGGTCTTCAACTTCATGCAGGTTGCTGTGAAATCCATGATTTTATTTCTTTTTATGCCTGCATAATACTCCATTGTATATATGTACCACATTTTCTTTATCCAGTCCACTTTCTGTGGACATCAGAGTTGGTCCAATGTTTTTGCTATCGTGAATAGTGTGGCAATAAACATGCATGTGCAGGTAGAAGACAAGAACTCTTAATTAGTTACTAGAATTTTATAAATATGCACAAATAATTAAAGTACCACATAGTCATAATAAAGAGGGAAACTTTAACAGAAATGAAATGAAATGAAATATTTATCAGTTTGGTTTAACAACATAAAATAAATCAGTGAATTGGAAAAAATAACAACAGAAACCATCAAAACCAAACCACAAATAGCAAAAAGACTGAAAAAAAATAAACAGAGCATTAGTATCCCACAGAATAATACCAAGCATAGCAATGTGAGTCCACAAAAGAGAAGGAAAGAGGAAGAAGAAAAATAAGAAAAGAATAAGTAAAATTTTCAAATTTAGTCAAAATAATAAATACAGAAGTTCAAGAATCTAAACCAACTCCAAAAGGAGAAAAACAAAGAGAAGTACACTAAATCATATCACAGTCAAATTGTCACAAACAAAGAGAAAACATTAATTTTAAAAGGCAAAAGCCGGGCTTGGTGGCTCAGTCTGTAATCCTGCGCCTTTGGGAGGCTGAGGTGAGTGGATTGCCTGAGCCCGCGGGTTCGAGACCCGCCTGGGCAGCGAGACTTCATCTCTACAATAAATCAAAAAATCAGCCGGGCATGGTAGCACATGCCTGTAATTCCAACTACTTGGAAGGCTGAGGCGGAAGGATCGCCGGAGCCCAGCAGGTCGAGGCTGCGGTGGCCAGGAGCGGCCACTGCACTCCAGTCGGTGACAGAGTGAGACTCCAACTCAAAAAAAAAATTTGTTACAGAAGAATAAAAGCAAGAATGACTGAAAAACTATACAAGCCAGAGGACAATGCAATGGTATCTTTAAAGTGTTGGAAAAAAGCCAACTTAAAATTCTATATAATCTATAAAGATTATATAGAAAAATCTAATAAAGATTTATTTTAGATTAGCAAAAGCAGGGAAAATTTCTCACTAGTAGACATATTCCATAAGAATTGTTAGAGATAGTTTGTCAGGCAAAAGAAAAAGAATATCAGATGGAAACCTGGAACTATGGAAAGGAATGAAGAACACATGACATACTTGGCAGTTTTAAAATATTTATTGCAATTTAATTTTTAAAATATTGTTAATTTTTAAGGAAGAAAATTGTGAACATACTCTTTACAAAATAAATGTATAAATTACCAAAGTGCATAAGAAAAGATTTTAAACATTGTTAGTCATAATAGACACATACATTGAAAAGACAGTGAGATATCATCAGACATCCATCAGAATAGCTAAATTATAGGAGACTGACAATATCAAATTTTCCTAAGGATGTGCAGCAATGGGAAATCGAATACATTGCTAGTGGAAATGCAAAATGTTACATTATTTTTTGAAAATATTTTGGCATACAAATTTTATATAAACACATGCATAGCACATTACCTAGGTATTTCACTTCTAGGTATTTACCTGAGAAAAATTAAAACCTATGTTCCCACAAAAAGTTGCAGAATCTTTATTTTTTATTGAAAAATGTGGTTTATTTAGAAAGTAGATTATCGAGAGAGAGAGAAAAAAGCGTTCCACCTCCCCCAGCTTGGGGAAGAAGGACCTTTATTCTTAATAACATGAAACTGGAAATAATCCAAAAATCCATCAACAGGTGAATCTGGATTCACACATTTTGGCATATTCTTCCAGTGAAATACATTTGGGATTCACACACATTGTTGCATGTCCATTTATTTTTATTGCTAACTAAAAGAAGCCTGACACAAAAGACAAAAAAAAGAGGCAAATTATTGTGACAGAAAACAGATCAGATGTGATCAGGTATTATGGAGGAATGACAGGATATGAGAGATATTTGGGGGATGATGAAAACATTTCAATGATTATGTTGGTGGTTACATGCAAAATGTTGCATTATTTTTTGAAAATATATATCTATATAACTCACAGTATATAGTGGTCAAAGCTCACAGAATTATGTACTTAAAATGGGTGCATTTTCTTATACATAAACTAAACTTTAATAAAGTCGAATGAAAAACATCTAGATTGTGCCTGTACTCCCCTTCATGATCTAGTCTCCTGTTTCTTTCCAACCTCATTTTCTACTTTTCCCCTGCAGACTGTTCTGGCCATGCTGACTTACAGTTTCTCAAACATACCAGGCACACTCCTGCCTCAAGACCCCTTTACTTGCCATTGCCTTTGCCATATATGTTACTTTTTTTCCTACCTATTTTAGAAATTTATTTACAAAAAAATTCTCTTCTGAGCTCTTCCCTGAAAGCCCTATTTAAAATGTCCACAATTCTCCTGAACCCAAAATACCCTAGCATCTTTCTTCACTTTCTTTTTCTCCACAGCCCTTATCATTCAATACACTGAGTATTTTACTTATTTACTTATCTATCCAACTAAAACATAAGATCCACAAGGGCAGAGATTATTACTACTTTGCTCACTACTGTAACTCAGTTTCTAGAATAATGACTAGCACAAAATATGTACTCAGTGAATTTGTTAAAAATAAGTGTTATTTGTCAAGTGTTTTTCCTTTCCTATATTATTCAGCTATTTTTACTGTATTCACATTTTCTTCTGGCACAAGCTTTTTGAATTCATATCAAAGAAATTATAAAACCTCTCACTGTAGAATATTCTAGTGATGCCTCCCAAAAACCTGTTTGAGAAATAAATATAAAATAGTGGGGTGGGGAGGTGCCATTTCATGGAATTAAGCCAAAGAACTTGAAAATAATTTAATATTTTAAAATACTTTTGTACGAAAATTGTACAAAATATTTTCAAATGGTAAGGCATATGGGAATGTATTGTTAATGAGAATTCTGACCACATACATTCGGATAAGCAGGACTTGATACATGGAAGCACTTTATTTAGAACAAAACTTACTATCCCTCTACTTTGTCTTCCAAGACCCAATATCATACCTTGAATTTTACCAGCACGGACCATTTTTAGCAAGATAGAGAGGGAAGAGAGAGAGTGTGAGTTTTAAGATATTTTAATGGCAGTAAGTCATCACACCCACTCTCTAGTATGGTCCAATCAATAATTTGACATCTGATCAATTATATTGGTATTTCTTCCCCTTTGGAAGAACACACATAGGACAAAATTTAAAAATCTTGAGTGCCTCCATTTCCTGTGTAACTCTAGCAACAGCAAATAAGAGAATAATTTTTTGTTGTATTTTCCAAGAAGTTCCTACAGACCTTCAGTTACTCAAAAACTATATCCTAACACTGGTAGTAGCCAATTAACCAACACTCTGGAGATAGATAAGATGACCTCAATGCCATCACGTTGGGTGGCCATCCTTACATGTTGGTGTGTTGCTGGGACTGAGTTGCTGCCATTTTTATGGTTCAATACCACAAAGCAATTAACAGTGATTGAGTGAGCTTTCTGAAACCTTTACTGGAAATGGTGACTGTTTATCATTGTGTCAGACTCTTGGCAGATTCAAGAAGTCTACATTAAACAGGTAATTGCTTCCTCTATGGATGATTGCAGAGAATGGATCTTCAGGATACCTAGTCTCAATATGGTAATCCAAACCAATGAAACAAGCTGCTAAAAAGAAAGCAAATGAATGTGCATTATAGAATCCATCATGCACAAGGACTTCTAGACAACTCATACTCCTGCATAATGACTTTTTCAATTATTTCAGGTCTTGATGATTAGTTTCAACTTATGTTGTTGCAGCAGAAAAATATATGGAGGGATATAGAATAGATTAGGTATGGATGGATAGACTGATAAATACATGATAGGTAGATAATTATTTATTATATTTTTACATCATTAACAGTTGTGTTATTGAACTACTTTAAAATAGCATTTGAAAAAAATGCTTGAGGCTAAAATTGGGTCAAAGAAGGCATATTAGTCAATATTTAAATCCCAGTTCATCTAATCATTGGTATGATCCTACGTATATAATCGTTCTCAAAAAGGAGCTATGTTATTTTCTCTTGCAGCTGTAATCACAGAGCAGCAGTTGAAAACTGACACTGATAACATTCTGAGCAGTTCAAGTGGTAAGGACTGACCATTGGGGTTAATGGGGAGGTCCATATTCATTGAAAAGGGAGCAGATCATTTCCAGAAACTCTGAATAGCCCACCATTTCTAATACACAAAAGAATGAGACTATGGATTAGGAGAAAAAGGTCTAATTATGTGCCCCTGGAGTAGAAAAAATCTAATTTTGTCTTCACAATAAGCTTACATGAGAGGTAGTATTATTCCTGCTTAATGGATGAGGATAATAAGGCAAAAATAAATTATATTACTTGTTTGAATTTATACAGTCAGAAGTGATGAAGCTGGCAACACAATGAGTCCTCGATCCTCTGCCAGGGTGAATGAGGGTCAGCTAGAAGCCCAAATTTCACCTACATGCCGCTCACTTATGTAGCAAATCCTCATTTGTACCCCACAACTCTAAAAATAAATAAATAAATGATATGCAAGCATCAGGTTACAGAGTCTGTGATTTTCAATAATGTGCAAAGGAACCTTTCAATGTTAGGTCTAATGGAAACCAGTATGTTGTAAAACTGAACATGAAAGGTAATTTGTGATTTCTTAAGAATTATTAAGTTAATTTCAGATTTTTTCTTAAGAATATAGCTATGAATAAGCAAAATGTAATATACTCAGTCAATGGAATATTTATTCAGTCATTAATAAAGAATAAAGTACTGACCCATGCTCTAAAATGAATCACCCAACATTGAAAACACATGAGAAAGAAGTCAGACACCAAAGACCATATTATGTGCTTACATGCAATATCCAGAATAAGCAAATTCATGGGCAGAAAGTAGATTCACAATTGCCAGAAGATAAGAGGAAAGGAAATGAGCAAGTATCTGCTAATGGGTATAAAGTTTATTTTAGAAGTGATGGAAATGTTCTTGAATTACTTAGCATTGATGTTTGCCCGATCTTGTTATTATATTAAAATTTCTGAATTATACACTTAAAATGGGAAACTTTATAGTATATAAGCTATATCTCAATATAGAAAAAAACCAGTCAAGACTGAGAATTGAGAATAACAGGAAGTTGAAATCAGTATTACCATTTACTGAAGACGTGCCAATAACTGTGATGCTTTACACCATCTCATTTAATTCTTATAGCAATCCCAAAATATAGGTATTGTTATTTTTGCCCTCATTTTATAGACAAGCAATCAGAAGCACAGAAATCTTAAATGACTTGGCCAATATCATTTAGTAAGTGGTTGTAGCAGGGAATGAAGCCAGGTCTATCTGAATCCAAAGTTAGCATGCTGTTCTACAGCCACTAACAGAGAAACACCTTCTGCATTTCCTTGCTGGCCTGCAAGTAAGATGTTGAAAAAATAGCTAAACTAAATAATCCTGATGAATATTTAATACCTTCTGTTCTCACAACTCCCTTTTGGCTAGAAGTTAGATGTTTCGCATCTGGACCACACTCTACAAGCAGAGTGGGAAGTGACTGTACACATGCTCACAAGAAGAATGAAAAAAAGAGGAAATGGTATGACGAGACTGGTCCATGCTAGAGCTGATATCTGTAAACATGGTACCTACCAATATCTCAGACAGACTTCACTCTGTGTGTGTTTTTCAGAATACCAATGCTTGTTGGAAGACATTGATCTTCAATGACTGGAAATGCTCAAAGACTGTGCAAACTTGTTTCATTAGCCATGATTATTAAAGTTTACCTTTTTTGAGAATGTATTATGTAACAGTAATGGTATTAAGTTTTGACCATCCCGTAGCCTATTCATAACAACCCTATGGAATAAGTATTTTATTAATACTTATACCTTATTTATACCTAATATTTATATCTAAATATACCTTATTTTAGGTAATAATATTTATTATAAAGCTAATAATTACTGAGCACTTAGTATATTAATGAAAATACCTTTCATATATCATCTAAATAATTGAACAGTTCTATGAGATTTAGAAAACTGAGGCTCAGTTAAAAATATGTCCAGGTTTACACAGATCACGGATGCTGGAGCTGGTGTTTAAAAGGCAGTTTAAATTTAGAAAAAGTAAACCCGTCTGTATTACATATGACCAAAACCTAGATCAGAAAATTGAATATAACCAACATCCCAGGAAAACCCTCATGCCTGTTTTTGGTCCCTTTCTCCCTCAACCAAAAGGTAACCACTATCTTGACTTTGGTCACTAAGAATTTGTTTTGCCTGTTTCAAACTTTATATAAATGTTTTTATGCAGCAAGCAATTATTTGTATCTGGATTCTTTCCTAGGTGTTTTTGCTATTATTGTTTAGATTTTTCTATGCTGACACATTTAGAATTAGTTTATTCATGGTATTCCTTAGTGTCCCATTATATGACTATATCATACTTTACCTATTTTACTGTGGATATATTCATTTTATTATGGTTTAAAATATTTCTGGTGCTATAAATATCCTTTTATATGTCTTTTGGAAAAACATAAATGTATAAAATTCAGTTGAATATTCCTAGGAGTGAAATTACCAGGTCATAGGGTATACATATTATCAGCTTTAGTAAACACCATTCAACAGTTTTCTAAGGAGTTGAAATAATATACCCTCTCATCCTAAGTGCAAACAAGTTCTGTTTTCGCTACATCTTTGCTAGTATTTGATATGGTATGTTATCTTTTTGTTTTAGCTACTCTGGTGCCTGTGACGTGATATCACTTTGTGATTTGCATATGTATTTTCCTAACAGCTAATAAAGTTGAACACACTCTTCTTTTGAACATCTGTTTAAGTGTTTCCCTCCACTTATTTAATAAATAGCCTCTGTATTTTTCTTCTGGGTATGTAAGAAATTTTATGCATCTATATGTACATTTAATATTGTGCATTATGAATTTTTATACATATGGGTTATATTTTAATTAAAAAAAACGTAGTAAAAGAGAGTCTGATTTTAGGGAATACACATTTAGATACCAAGTTCACATTTGTAGAGTGTTTTAATGTGTGTGTGTATGTGTATATATATTCATATACATATATATGTGTGTGTGTGTGTGTGTGTGTGTGTATCCCTTTGTCCTGCGTAATGTTTCCCCAAAATATTTTGCAAATAAGATATATTATTATTTCCATTTTTGAGATAGGAGTAAAAAGGTTAATGAGGTTGGTGAGATAGGAAAAAAAGATTAATGAGGTTGGTTCTCAGAGATGTTAAAGTGGTAGTCTTAGTTCTGGAAACTGTATCTTCCACCTTTTGTACTTATGTCCATCCACAGTTAAAGTAAGGAACCTTTTGAAGTGCCTCTTGATGAATTCCAGGGTATGTGATTACCTCTCTAATGGTTCTTCTTTATTATTTAAGTATGATCAAATGTCACCTCACACTCCATCTGCTCCAAGAAGTAATTTCTGACCTCTTTTCATTCTGGTCCAGAATTCTTTAACATCATTTGCTTGTATTACTGTGTCAACTTAAATTCTTGGTTAATTTCTATGCATGAACACCCTATTTCCCCGAGTAGATCTTGAAGACAGAGGTCATGTCTTTCATTGATTTGTTTCTCCTATGGATGTGATTGAAACAGCATTTATCACCACATCTATCCAAACAAGAGGATAGAGTGTGGTCTTCTTTGTTCACTAAAGTCATCATATTTTGGTCTGGATTCACTGGTTCTGTGTTATCTTGAAGACCCAGATGTTGCTAGACGATAAAATAGGAAAGTAGGAAGATGGCAGTGGAGCCAGTAGACTATGAGAGTCCCATTGTGAGTGAATAAGTGTACGGAAAATTTTGCATATGTGTCTATGAGTAAGTGGGTATGTGAGTGGCTGACTGAATGAGGACTCAGGAGCAAGTGGCCAGGACTCTCCTGGTAAAGCGACTGGTGCTGCGGCTGCTCTGCTTGGACCCTAGCACTTTCTAGAGCAGAAGCCGAGTCCCTTTTTTTTTCATAATCAATATTTTTTATTATGGTTTTGTGTGGGTACAGTTAAGGGTTAGGTGTACAATTACGTTTCATTCAGGCACCCTGTGGATAAGAGGTGTTTCCCCATCCCCAGACAGATATTTGCTACTGTTAATCCCATCTCCCTCTCCCCCCATAGTTTCCCAGTACCATCAGTCATTTTCTTATAGTATTACATTGGATGTCCAAGGTTTATTATATGAGTGAGAACATGTGATACTTGGATCTTTGTTTCTGTGAGAGGTCACTCAGTATTATAGACTCTAGCTCCATCCAGGTTGCTGCAAAATTCATGATTTTGTTCTTTTTTATGGCTGCATAGTATTCCATCGTGTATATGTACCACATTTTTTT